>NC_091590.1:20948645-20961145 GCF_042767895.1 Penaeus vannamei | reverse complement strand
TCTCCATTTTCTCCACTTCTTCCCTTCATTCGTCCTCTGCGAGAGAGCAAACTATATTTTTTTATCTTCATTGAACTTTTATTCTGTTATTCCCATCGTTTTTTCCCCTTCCTCTCCATTTCATATCTCTTCTCTGTCTCTCTTCTTTCTTTCTCATCTCCCTTTCTTTTTCACTTCTCTTTCTTCTTCTCATTCCATTTCTCTATTCTCCTTCTCCCTATTCGTCCCTCTCTCTTCCCCATTTATCTGCTTTCTTACATCTCAATCGTCTTCTATTATCCTCTTCCTTTTCTTTTCTCTCTCTCTTCATTCGTCCCTCTTCCATACATATTTCTCTTCTATCTTTCCCATTCTCTTATTTACTCCTCTTCCCTTCTCGTCTCTCCTTCTCGCGCATTTCTCTCCTCCGCTTCTTCCCAAATGCTTAATCTTCTCTCCATTTCTCTTCCCTCTCTTTCTTCATATCGTCCTTCTCTCTTACCATTTTCTCTCTTCTCCTTCTTGTTTCTCTCCTATTCTTTCCTCTTTTTCCTCATTCTTAAAAAAAAACAAAAAAACTTCTCTTTCTCTTTCTCCATTTATCCATCTCTCTTCCTCTTTCCTCCTCCTCCTCCATCGTTATTCCCATTTCTATCCCTTCCCCTCTCCAGTTCCCCTCTTTTCCCTCGAGAGAATCTGAGACGCGACGGAGAGGCCTATCCATTTCTCTCCACTCCTGTTTATTCGCCTCTCCTTTCTACTCCTTCCTCTTTCTCTCATTCTGTTACTAATTCTTGTCATATTTTTCTCTCTTTCACCTCCTATTCTTTTTCTCTTTTTCTCTGTTATTCTCCTTATTTCTCATTCCCTTTAACCCGTCTTTTTTCAGCTCCTTCTCTTCAACTATTATCCCTTCTTATCCATTTCTCTTCTTTCGTTCTCCTTAAATGCCATCTCTTCTTCTCTCTTTGTCTACCCTCCTTCTCTAACATAATCCAATCCCCTCTGTTTCTCTCCTTCTCAATTATCATCCCTCTTCTCCCTCTCACTTTCCTCTTCCTCCTTTATTGCCATCCATTCTTCTCTCTTCCTCTTCCCTCCTACACAAGCATTTCTATTTCTCTCCTTCTCAATCGTCATCTTTCTTCCCCATCTCTCTCTCTCTCTCTCCTTTCCCTCAGTCGCCACCTCCTCTTCTCTTCTCCCTCTCTCTCTTCCCTCTTCTCCTTCCCCCTCTCTCCCCCCCCTCCCTCCCCTCCCCCCTTACCTCCCGAGAGACTGGCGACGGACGACGGACGGGGAGGGGGAGGGGTTAACGCCCAGGGAAGGGGGGGGGTAACGCCTGCGGAAGGGATGGGGGGATGGGGGGGTAACGCCCAGGGAAGGGGGGATGGGGGATGAAGGCGGAAGCTGGAGTCCCCGAAGACATTCCCCGCTTTCTGTCTCTCGGGAGATTCTTGTAAGATGCGGAAGGTCTCCACTTCCGGCCGCCGCTGACGCCGTTGCTGGGGACGTCGTGGGGCCTGGGAGTGTGTTTGGGGGAGGGGAGGGAGGGGGAGGGAGGAGGTGAGGAGGGATGTTTGGGGGAGGGGAAGATGAGGGAGGGTGAGGGAGGATGTTTGGGGCGGAGGGTGAGGGAGGGGGGGTGAGGGAGGGAGTGAGATGTTTGGGGGGAGAGAGAAGGGGGATGAGGATGTTGGGAGGGAGAGGGAGGGGAGAAGGTGAGGGAGGGGATTGAGATGTTTGGGGGAGGGAAGGGGGTGAGGGAAGGGGTGAGGATGTTTGGGGGAGGGTAAGGGAGGGGGGGTTGTGAGGGAGGGGAATGAGAAGATGTTTGGGGGGAGGGGAGGGAGGGGTGAGGGATGTTGGGGGAGGGGAGGGAGAAATGCTGGGGGATGTGAGAAAAGGGGCGAGGGGGAGGAGGGTAGGGGTGGAAGTGATGGGGAAGAGAGACGGAGAGGGAGTTGGGGGAGAAGGCGGGGGAGAGAAGGAGGTGGTAGAAGAGAGTGATGATGTTGGGGAAGAGGTGAAGGGGGTTGGAGAAGAGGGGAGGAGTTGGGGATGTAAATTGTTGTTGTAAAAATACTGTGTTATTCAATTTCATAATCTGTTTTTTTTTTAGTTAATGGAATTGCTCCCTTGGTGAGCTGCATTCCATCCCTTTCGCTTTCTCTCTCTCTCTCTCTCTCTCTCTCTCTCTCTCTCTCTCTCTCTCTCTCTCTCTCTCTCTCTCTCTCTATCTATCTATCTATCTATCTATCTATCTATCTATATATATATATATATATATATATATATATATATATATATATATATATATATATATATATATATATATTTCTCTCTATTCTTCTTTCTCTTCCTCCCTTTCCTCTCATTTTCTTCTCTCTTCTCTCTCTTTTCTCTCTCTCCCCTCTCTCTCTCTCTTCTATCTCTCTCTATCTCTCTCTCTCTCTCTCTCTCTCTCTCTCTCTCTCTCTCTCTCTCTCTCTCTCTCTCTCTCTCTCTCTCTCTCTCTCTCTCTCTCTCTCTCTCCTCCCTCCTCTCATCCCTCTCTCTCCCTCCTTCCCTCCCTGTCTCTCCCTCCTTCTCTTTCTCTCTCTCTCTCTCTCTCTCTCTCTCTCTCTCTCTCTCTCTCTCTCTCTCTCTCTCTCTCTCTCTCTCTCTCTCTCTCTCTCTCTCTCTCTCTCTTAACCTCGTCTCTCCCTTTTCCTTTCACACTCCCCTCACTCACCTCTTCCCCTCCCTGCACTCCCCCCGCCCTTCACCTCACTCCTCACCTCCACCCGATGGCACCTCACTCTCACCTATCCTCACCTTTTGACCTCGCCGGAAGCAGGTGCCAGTCCCCGAGCCCTAGTGCCACGGGCGAGTGCCACGGGCGAGTGCCACACGTCGGTTTCCTCCACAGATAGGTCTTATCTCCGGGTTCCTCTTCCCTCCCCCACCCCCGAGAACTTTCTGGATTTCTTGGCGTGTGACCTCGTTTGACCCCGTGACTGGGTGGCCGCTTGGAACAGTGCGTGTGGGGGAAGGGTCGCGTTTGTTTGTTTGTTAAACTTGTTAGGGATGTGTCTTTATTCTGTTCGGGTTTGCTGGGACTGTGTTTGTTTGTTTGACTTGGAACTGTTTGTTGGTTTGTTTGGCTTGGATATGTTTGTGTGTTTGTTTAGGGTTGTTGGGACTGTGTGTTTGTTTAGGGTTGTTGGGACTGTGTGTTTGTTTGTTTGGCTTGGAACTGTTTATTTGTTTGTTTGGGGTTGTAGGAATGTGTGTTTGTTTGTAAGGCTTGTTAACACTGTGTTTGTTTGGGTTTGTTTTCTTGTCCTTTTGTGTGTTGCTTGTTTGGGTGTGTTTGCTTGTCCCAGCGTGTGTTTGTGTTTTAAGGTTGTTTGTTTTGTGCCTGTGCTTGCTTGTTTAGTTTGTATTACAAGGTGGGCGTTCGCATGTCTGTTTTTGTGTGTATGTGTTTGTTTGCGTTTAAATGTCTTTGTGTGTGTGTTTGTTTGCATGTCTTTGTGTATGTGTTTGTTGTTTGTTTGTTTATTTTTACTCATATGTGTTTGCTTCCTTCGGTTTCTTTCCTGTCCCTGTGCTTGCGAAAAGGCATTTGTGCGAATTCCTAACGTTTTAACCGTCGTTTGTCTATATATGAAATTACAAACCCTGTTGCGTCACGTTCGTTGCCGTCAGCCCGAATTGGCCTCCGCGAGACCCCCCCCCCTCCTCCCGCCCCCCCTCCTCAACTCTCCATCCTCTCTGCCCCTCCTCCCGCCCTCCCCCATCATCGACCACCCTCTCTGCCCCTCCTTCCGCCCCCCATCACGCCCATTCCGCACGCCCACTCTTCAGGCTCACCCATGCACGCCCATTCCCCACAGCCCAATCCGCGCGTCCACCCCGCACACCCCACCCCTCACGCCCACTCTTCGCGCCCACCCCTTACGGACGCCCCCGACGGCCACCCAGCACACCCACCCCTCACGCCCACCCACAATCCTCCCGCCTACCCCTCACGCCCACCCCATTACGCCCACCCTCAGGCCTCCTCCTCATGCCCACCCACAGTCCTCCCCCTCCCCGCTCTTCACGCCCGCCCCCCCCCCCACGCACGCCCACGCCCCCCTCCCCCCCTTCCGGCGCCGTTTCGAAAACCGATTTCTAGTTCATTCGTCCGATCTTGCGAGGACAGCTGCGCCTCCTCGCGGTCCGCATGTTAACTAACGTCGCGGATTTTTGTTTCTTTATAAAAGATTTTTTTTTTTTTTTTTTTCTTTTTTACTTTTCTTTTTTTGTTATTTTCTCCAACGGATTTTGGTCTCCATAAAAGGGAAATAATACGATTTGTTTTCTATTTCTTTTTTTTTTTTATTATTTTCTATTATTTTCTTTCCCTTCATCTTCTTTATCTATATCTATCTTCGTTTTTTTCTATATTTCCTTTTCTTTTTTCCATTTTTTTCTTTTCTTTCTTTCTTTCCCTTCATTTTTATCTATATCTGTCTTCGTTTTTCTTTTTTTTCATTTTCTTTTTTTCCAAATTAATTATTTTCCCTTCGTCTTCTTTATCTATATCTGTCTTCGTCTTTTTTTTCTTTTTTTTCCATTTTCTTTCTTTTCTTTCCCTTCATCTTCTTCATCTATATCTGTCTTCGTCTTTCTCCTTTTCTTTCACTACGTCTATCAATTTCTTTACCTCCTCCACTACCTACTCTTTCATCTTATCTTTTCTCCTCATTCGCCTCTGTTTCTCCTCCACTTCTCCACCATATTCCTCTACACCTCCACCACTCTCTCCAACTTCTCCTTTCATTCTCCCTTTTATCCACCTTCCCCTCCATCTCTTCTACCGCTCTCTCTCCACCTCCCTCCCCTCCTCCATCTCCTCCACCTCCTCCTTCTCCTCTTCCACTTCCCATTCCTTATCTACCTCCCGCTCCTCCACCCCTTCCTCCCTCCCCTCTTCCTCCAACTCCTCCTCCATCTCCCCTTCCTTCCCCCTTCCCTCCCTCTCCCATTCCTCCTCCCACCTCCTCCTCCCCCTCCCTTCTCCCTCCCCCCAACTGCTCCTCCACCCGCCCTCCATCACTAACTCCATCTTCTTCCACTCTCCATCTCCTTGTCTCTTCCACCTCCTCCTCCATCTCTTCCATACCCACCTCCTCCTCTTCTACCTCTCTCATTCCATTTCAACCTCTCCCTTCATATCATATCACATCCTCCTCCACCACTTCTCCTTCCCACTCCTCCTCCTCATCTCCCTCTCCTTCCCCTCTTCCACCCCCCTCCCACGCTCCATACTTAACTCCTCTACCCATCATCTTCTCTCCACCTCCCTGTCCTCTCCCTCCCCCTCCTCCACCTCTTCCCCCTACCTTCTCCTCCTCCCCACCTCCTTGCCCCCCCCAACACCCCACACACCGAACTCCCGTCCACCTCTTTCCCCTCTTCCACCTCCTCCCCCTCCCCACCATCTCCTCCCCACCTCCTCCACCTCCCCCAAACTCCACCTCCCTACCTCCCTGTCCTCCCTCCTCCACCTCTTCCCCCTCCTCCTCCTCCCCACCCCCTGCCCCCCCCCCACCAACACCCCTCACACCAGAACTAGTCCTCCACCCCCACTCTCCACACTCCACACCTCTTCCCCCTCCCCTCCTCCTCCCCACCTCCCTGTCCTCCCCCTCCTCCTCCCCACCTTTCTGTCCTCCGCCTCCTCCCTCTTCCCCCTCCCCCCTCCTCCCTCCCCACCTCCCTGTCCTCTCCTCCTCCTCTCCACCTCCCTGTCCTCCCCCTCCTTCTCCCACCTCCCTGTCCTCCACCTCTCCCTCCTCCCCACCTCCCTGCCCCCCCTCCTCCTCCCCCTCCCTCTCCTCCCCCTCCTCCTCCTCACCCTCCCTGTCCTCCCCTCCTCCTCTCCACCTGCCTGCCCCCCCCCTCCTCCTCCCCACCTCCTCTCCTCCCCCTCCTCCTCCTCACCTCCCTGTCCTCCCCCCTCCTCTCCACCCTGCCCCCCCTCCTCCTCCCCACCTCCCTGTCCTCCCCCTCCCCTCCTCCCCACCTCCCTGTCCTCCCCTTCCTCCACCTCTTCCCCCTCCCCCTCCTCCTCCCCCACCTCCCTGTCCTCCCCCTCCTCCTCCCCACCTCCCTGTCCTCCCCTTCCCTCCACCTCTTCCCCCTCCCCCTCCTCCTCCCCACCTCCTGTCCCTCCCCTCCTCCTCCCCACCTCCCTGTCCTCCCCTCCTCCACCTCTTCCCCCCTCCCTCCTCCTCCCCACCTCCCTGTCCTCCCTCCTTCTCTCCACCTCTTCCCCTCCCCCTCCCTCCTCCCCACCTCCCTGTCCTCCCCCCTCCTCCTCCCCACCTCCCTGTCCTCCCCCTCCTCCTCCCCACCTCCCTGTCCTCCCCTCTTTATCGCCTCAACTTTCTTACAAGAATTTGTGCCGTCAAGACAGCCCTCTTCAGGCGTCTTTATTTGTGTGATTTATTTCCAACGCGATTCGCCTTTCCATCGCTTCAATACTCCCTGGGTTTATTTTTTTTTTCTCGCTCTCTATCTCTTTTTTTTCTCTCTCTCTCTTCTGTTTTTCTCTCTCTCTCTTCTGTTTTTCTCTCTCTCTTCTTTTTCTTTTTTCTCTCTTGTTTCTTTTCTTTTTTTTCTTTTTTTTCATCTTCTGTTTTTCTTCCTATGGTCCTTCTTCTTCCTTTCTTCATATATCTTCTCTGTTTTCCCTCTTTGCCTTCTTCCCTCTCTTTTCCTTTCTTTTCTTTTCTTTTTCTTTTTCTTTTCTTTCTTCTTACGCTTCCCTTCCTCTCCTTCTCCTGTCTCTCTTCTTCTCCATCTTTCTCTCTTCTTCCATCCCCTCTCCTTTCCATTTTCCTCTCTCCTTCTCCCTTCCCCATTTATTCCCTTTCTCTCCTCCTCATCTCTTTTTCCTTTCCCTCTTCTTCCTTACGTTATTGTTACGTTATTGTTAGTGTTGGTTAGTTACTTAGTATGTTAGTTGTTTGTTTGTTTGTTTATTATCTGGTTAACTTGATAACTAAAAAGTTACGAATAGGTTTTTATATTAGATGTTTGTCTTAGCCTAACTTAGATTCCAATAAATTTTGGTGGCGATTTGGGTCATGATCAGAATCCAGGATTTTTTTTAATGATTGCATAAAGGTAATGGTAATGATAATAGTAACATTACTTTTTATGCAATCATTTAAAATAATCTTGGTTACCCCTATTACCTTGGCAATCAGGATAAAATCGTCTAAATCTATTTTTATTTATTTTTTTCTTAATTACTTGTGTTATCTATTTTTGCAGATTATTTTCTGGTCTCGTTTTCACTTTTTCACATACACTTTCGATATCTTTATTACCAGTTACGTTTCAGTCTTCTGACATTTCATCTATTCTTCCACTCTGCCTTATCCCCTTCTCCTATCCTTTCTCCTATTTTCCCCTCTTCTCCCCTCTCCTTTTCCCTTACCCTATCCTTGCTTCTCTTCCTTCTTCCTCTTCTCTTTCTTACCTTATTCCTGTCTTCTACTTTCCCCCTCCTGCTCTTCTCTTTCTAACCCTACCTTTGTCTTTTAGTTTCCTCCTCTTCATTTTCTCTCTTACCTTATATCTGTTTTCTACGTCTCCTCTCTTCTTCTCTCTCCAACTTCTCCTTTCATTCTCTCCTTTCGTCCCACCTCTTATCTTCCCTCCCTCCCTCCATCTCTCCCTCCTCCATCCATCTCACCTCCTCCTCCATCTCCCCCTTCTCCACCCCTTCCCCCTTCCCACCCCTTCACTGTCTATCCCCCCCTCTATCCATCTACCATGGACTCCTACCTTCTCCCTCTCCTTCTTCTCCGTCTTGCCGTTTCCCCTCTGACGGTCATTGGGTACCCCCTTTTACCTTACAATTTTACCTTCTACTTTCCCCTCTTTCCATTTCCTCTACTCCTCTAGCCCAGCCACCCTGGGTCGTCTGCCTTCCTGCCTTATCCTAACCCTTCTATACCCACGATTTCCCCTTATTTTACTTCGTACCTCCCTTCCCCTCTTCTCTACCTGGGGCTCCTCCATCCCCTCCTCCCCTTACCCCATCCACCTACCTTACGTTAGCCTCTTGCTTTCCCCTCTTGGCTTTTACTTCCCTCTCTCCTTCACCTTACCCTCACCCCTTTCTCGTAAACCCACCCCAATAACTCCTAACACCCAACCCCGATACCCATTCCCTTCCCCTCTCACCCCATCCCAGAAAGCTTCCTCCTTTTCCTTCCCCTCACTCCTCTCCCTCACCCCACCCCAATATCAACCCGCCTTCCCCTCTCACCCCAACCTTATATCTCCTACCTTCCCCCTCTCACCCCAACCTTATATCAACCTACCTTCCCCTCTCACCCCAACCGTATACTCTCCTACCCTCCCTCTCTCTCACCCCAACCTTATACCTCCTACCCTCCCCTCTCACCCCAATCCGTATACCTCCTACCCTCCCTCTCCTCACTGCAACCTTATATCAACTCCTGCCTTCCCCTCTCACCCCAATCCCTTATACACTCCCTACCCTCCCCTCTCACCCCCAACTCTTATACCTCTCCTACCCTCCCTCTCACCCCCAACCTTATATCAACCTACCTTCCCCTCTCAATTCTAACCTTATACCTCTCCTACCTTCTCTCCCATCTTACCCCAACCTTATATCAACCTGCCTTCCCCTCTCTACCCCTAACCTTATACCTCCTACCCTCCCCTCTCACCCCAACCTTATATCTCCCTACCTTCTCCTCTCGCCCCAACCTTACTTCATCTCCTTCCCTTCCTCTCCCTCCTCTCCTCCTCTCCCTTCCGTCCCACCTCAATACCTTTTTCCCTCCCCCCGTCTCCCTTCTACCCCACCCCCGAATACCTTCCTTCCCTCACCCTCCCCCTCTACCTTCAAACCCAATATTCTCCCCCTCCTTCTTTCCCATCACCCCACCCTCATAATACCTTAATATCCCCGTCTCCCTTCACCCCACCTCTGGTGCCTCCCTCCCCCTCGTCTCCCTTCACCCCACCCCAATACCTTTTCCCTCCCCCGTCTCCCTTCACCCCACCCCAATACCTCTCCCCCCCTCTCCCTCACCCCACCCCATCACCTGCCTTCCCCTCTCCGTCACCTCTCTCAGGGGGGAAATCTGTCGGATATTGTAACATTTCCACGGCGCCAGGTCAAGTTCCGGCTGACCTGGCGCATGTGACCCGCCTCACCCTTGACCTTTGACCTCTCGAGCTGCCTTAGCCGTTCCCTCCCCTTCTTCCCAGCACGTGGGTACAATATGGTAATGATATGAGGTATTGTCCTGTAGGTGTGTGGAGGAGGTGAGAGGGAAGGGGAGAGGGGAGAGAGAGGAGGAAGAGGGAGGGAGGGAGAAGAGGAAGAGGAAGGGGGGAAGGGGAGAGGTGGGAGAGAGGAAGGGAGGAGGAGGGAAGGGGAAGAGGAAGTGGTGTTGGGAAAAAAGGGACGAGAAGATGGGTAGAAGGGGAGAGGGCAGAGGAGCAGTGGGAGGAGAAGAGGGAAGGGTGTGAGGAGTAGTAGGGAGAGGTGGGATGTAAGCAGAGAGGGAAAGGGCTGAAGAGGGAAAGTGGAGGAGGGAAGGGGAGAGGGAGAGAGAGAGGGAGGAGAGTGGAGGGAAAGGGGAAGTGAAGAGAGGGGAAGGGGAGGGGGAGGAAGTGAGAGGGATGAGAGGGAAGGGCTGGGAAGGGGAAGAGGGAAGGGAAGGATTAATGAAGTGAGAGAGGAGTGGGGGAAGATGGGGAGGCAAAGGGGAGAGGGAAGGAAAAAGGAGAGGAGGAGAGAGGGGAGAGGGAAGGGGAAAGGCAAGAGGAGAAGAGATCATTGTGATACTAGTGTTTTGCATTTGTCTTTGTTTTGTGTCTGTCTGTCTATATATTTGCCTTTTTCATGGTTTTTGCTTCTCTTATTATCATTAGTATTATTATTATATATATACATTTTTTGCTATATCCTTGTCAGACTTTTTTTTTTCTTTTTTTTACTTTTCCTCTCTGTCTGTATCTCCTTTCCTCCGCTCCACCTCTCTCTCTTTACTTTTCCCTTTCCCTTCATTCCTCGCCCCTCCTACCCCTCCTTCACTCTATATGCCTCCCTCCCTTCATCGCTTCCTCTCCCTTTCCTCCCTCCATTTATTCTCTCATTCCTCCATCTCCCCTCTTCCTTTCCCTTCCCTCTCCACCCTTCTTCCCTCCCATTTTATTCTCTCATCCCCTCTATCTCCCCTCTTCCTTCCCCTTCCCTCTTCCCCTTCTTTCTCCATTTCTTCCCTTTCCCCATTTATTCTCTTATCCCTCTATCTCCCCTCTTTCTTCCCCTTCTCCCTTCTTCCTTCCCTCCCCCCTTCTTCTCCCTCCCCCTCCCCCTCATCCCCCTATCTCCCCTCTTTCTTTCCCTTCTCCCTTCTTCCTTCCCTCCTTCTCCCTTCCCTTCCCCTCCCCCCTCATCCTTCTTCCCTTGACAAAGCTTCCTGCACATTTTAGGCATAAACCGATCACGAAGTTATGAGTTAGGGAGCAACTGCAGCCTATGACGTGTGTCCCGAGCGCCCAGGATGCTATATGGTGTGGAATTTATGCTGTGATGTAATGTAGCTGTAATGTTTGGTGATTTTTTTTTCCTTCTTTTTGTTTTTTGCTGTTTTTCCTTCGTTTTCTTCTTCGTTTTCTTCTCTTTGTGAATCTTGAGTTCTGGTCTCAGTTTTTGGATTAAATGGTGTGGAATTTATGCTGTGATGTTATGTAGCTATAATGTCTGTTTTTTTCTTCTTTTTTTGCCGTTTTTCCCTCGTTTTCTTCTTCGTTTTCTTCTTTTTTGTGAATCTTGTGGTCTGGTCTCAGTTTTTGGATGATGTGGTGTGGAATTTTTGCTGTGATGTAATGTAGCTATTATGTCTGCTGATTTTTTTTCCTTCTTCTTCTTCTTTTTTGCCGTTTTTCCTTCATTTTCTTCTTCGTTTTCTTCTCTTTGTGAATCTTGTGTTCTGGTCTCAGTTTTTGGATTATGTGGTGTGGGATTTTTGCTGTGATGTTATGTAGGTATTATGTCTGTATTGATTTTTTTTCTTTTTTTTTGCCGTTTTTCCTTGGTTTTCTTCTTCGTTTTCTTCTCTTTGTGAATCCTGTGTTCTGGTCTCAGTTTTTGGATTATGTGGTGTGGAATTTATGCTGTGATGTTATGTAGCTGGCTATATGTCTGATGACTTTTTTTCCCCCTTCTTCTTTTGTTTTTTGCTGTTTTTCCTTCGTTTTTTTTTGCTTCGTTTTCTTCTCTTTCTGAATCTTGTGGTCTGGTCTCAGTTTTTGGATTATATGTGGTGTGGAATTTATGCTGTGATGTAAATGTAGCTATAATGTCTGTTTATTATTTTTTCTTCTTTTCTCTTTTGCTGTATTTTCCTTCGTTTTCTTTTTTCGTGTTCTTCTTTTTTGCGAATCTTGAGTTCTGGTCTCAGTTTTTGGATTATATGGTGTGGAAGTTTTGCTGTGATGTAATGTAGCTGTAATGTCTGATTTTTTTTTCTCCTTCTTCTTTTTTGCCGTTTTTCCTTCGTTTTTTTCTTCGTTTTCTTCTCTTTGCGAATCTTGTGTTCTGGTCTCAGTTTTTGGATTATATGGTGTGGAATTTATGCTGTGATGTTATGTAGCTATAATGTCTGCTGATTTTTTTTTTCTTCTTTTTTGTCGTTTTTCCCTCGTTTTCGTCTTCGTTTTCTTCTCTTTGTGAATCTTGTGGTCTGGTCTCAGTTTTTTGATTATATGGTGTGGAATTTTTGCTGTGATGTTATGTAGCTATAATGTCTGTTTATTTTTTCTTCTTCTTTTTCTTTTTTGCCGTTTTTCCCTCGTTTTCTTCTTCGTTTTCTTCTCTTTGTGAATCTTGTGTTCTGGTCTCAGTTTTTGGATTATGTGGTGTGGAATTTTTGCTGTGATGTAATGTAGCTATTATGTCTGCTGATTTTTTTTCCTTCTTCTTCTTTTTTGCCGTTTTTCCTTGGTTTTCTTCTTCGTTTTCTTCTCTTTGCGAATCTTGAGTTCTGGTCTCAGTTTTTGGATAATATGGTGTGGAATTTTTGCTGTGATGTTATGTAGCTATAATGTGTGGTGTTTTTTTCTTTTTTTTTCTTTTTTGTCGCTTTTCCTTCGTCTTCTTCTTCGTTTTCTTCTTCGTTTTCTTCTCTTTGTGAATCTTGTGTTCTGGTCTCAGTTTTTGGATGATATGGTGTGGAATTTATGCTGTGATGTTATGTAGCTATAATGTCTGGTGATTTTTTTCCTTCTTCTTCTTCTTTTTTGCCGTTTTTCCCTCGTTTTCTTCTTCGTTTTCTTCTCTTTGCGAATCTTGTGTTCTGGTCTCAATTTTTGGATTATATGGTGTGGATTTTTTGCTGTGATGTTATGTAGCTATAATGTCTGTTTATTTCTTCTTTTTTTGCCGTTTTTCCTTCGTTTTCTTCTTCGTTTTCTTCTCTTTGTGAATC
>NC_091590.1:20933645-20941145 GCF_042767895.1 Penaeus vannamei | reverse complement strand
TGCTTAATAGTTTTTACATTAAGCAATTTTTATATCCGTTTTTTTAATTCACTTTTTCCCGGTTTATCTTCTGTGTGAATTAAATTTAATGTTATATAAAACGCTCATTATGTTAATCGGAATATATTTTTTGTGAAAGCTTTTAAGTTATTATTATGTAGATTTTGAATGAGGGAAAAAGAGTGGGAGATATGGAACAGGTGAATAATGAATAGATAATGAACAAATTATTATACACTCGAAATGTACAATGAAAATGGAAAATAAAAGTGAGAGAAAGAAGAGTACGATACACGACAAAATAGTAATGATGATAAAAATGATAATAAAAAAATTAAAAAATGAATGAAATGATGATTTAAAAAATGAAATAAAGGAATAAAATGATAATAAAAAAGAAATAGATGAACAAAATGATAACAAAAGAATAAATAAATGAATAAAATGATAAAAAGGAACAAAAGAAAAAATAGAAAAGAAAATGAATAAAAGTAGAAATGAGACAAAAATGAAATAATTGAGTACTTACGAAAATTGACAGAAAAAAAAAAGGAGAGAATAATTTTCTTTTTAAATTCCAAGTCACGTAATTCCATCTTTCTCTTCCAACCCCCTCCCCCCTCCCCCACCCCCCGAAAAAAATCTCATTTTCCATCTCATAAAAAAAAGAGGAGAATTGTGACAAGAAAAAAAAAAGAAAAAAAAAAAAAGAGAAATGTAGTTACCGATTTGAGAAAACTTTCCCCAAGATCGCATCTGAGACCAATGACCAAAATTTCGAGAAAAAGAAAAGAAAAAAAAAAAGAGAAAGGAAAAGAAGAAGAGGAAGAAGAAAAAAGAGAGAAAGACAGAAAAAAATAGAGAATCTGGGGATTAATTTGACTTTTGATATGCTAATACGGGAGGCCGCGATCTTTATATCTATTCATAGGTTAATATAACTTTTCAAATGACTTATAATCTGATCAGCGATTTTGAGGCGCCATTTGCATCTTGGCGGAGGCTCGCCCGCCGCCGGGGACACGGTATACTGAAAAAAAGTAGATAGATAGATGGATAGATAGAGAGAGAGTGAGAGAGAGAGGGGGGGTGGGAGAGGGAGGGAGGGAGGAGGGGAGGGAGGAGGGAGGGAGGAGGGAGGGAGGGAGGGAGGGAGGGGGGGAGGGAGGGAGGGAGAGAGAGAGAGAGAGAGAGAGAGAGAGAGAGAGAGAGAGAGAGAGAGAGAGAGAGAGAGAGAGAGTATGAGAGAGAGAAAGAATTGGGGAAGAGGGGAAAAAAAAGAACAGAGGTAGGGAAGGAATAGGAGAGAAAGAGAGAGTGAGTGATGGGAGAGGTCAGAGAAGGGGAAAGGAAGGGAATGAGAGAGGGAGAGAAAGAAATTTTCATTTTCTCTTTTAAGATTTTATCATAGTAAAAAATACTGATATATAAAATACGAAAATGTCAAGAAAAAAATAAGAAATGATCCCCAAAAATATGCAAATCTGCACATACATCACAGACTTTAGAGTGTGTGTAAAGGAGAATCTGTAACATCAGTGTTGAAAAATGTGTTTATCTCCAGAAATATGATAACTTTGCTCTGGAAGACTTACACCTCCTTTGTGGCAATCCTCTCCACGATTTAGATCGGGTGAGCTCCGGCGTCAGACTGGGTGAAAGGTGGATTTTGGGCGGCGTGACTGTTCTTCTTGTGTACTTGTGTATGGATACTTGTTTCCTTTTATGTGAATGCTGTTTAAAGTATGGTAGAGAAGGGTATGGGTGTTATATTTTGTGGTATGTGTACAGCACATACATACACGCTCTCTCTCTTTCTCTCTCTATCTCTCTCTCTCTCTATCTATCCATCTATCTAGTTATTCATGTATCTATCTATTTACCTATATGTCTATCAAAGTATTCATTTGCATGTTTGTCTCTCCTCTATCTCTTTCTTGATTCTTTTCTCAATCTTCTTTAGTCTCTCTCTCTCTCTATCTCTCTCTCCCTCTCTTTTTCTTCTTCCCTCTTCTCCCTTAGTCCCTTTCTCTCTCTTCTTCCCACAATCTTCCTTAGTCTCTATCTCTCTCTCTCCATCTGTCTGTCTGTCTGTCTCTTGTCCACTCTCTTCCTTTCCCTCTTTCTCTCTCTCTCTCTCTCTCTCTCTCTCTCTCTCTCTCTCTCTCTCTCTCTCTCTCTCTCTCTCTCTCTCTCTCCACTCTCTCTTTTCTTCTTCCCCACTTCTCCCTTAGTCACTTTCTCTCTCAGCTTCTTCCCACAATCTTCCTTAGTCTCTATCTCTCTCTCTCTCCATCTGTCTGTCTGTCTCTCTCACTCTTTCTCTCTCTCTCGCTTTCGCTCTCTCTCTCTCTCTCTCTCTCTCTCTCTCTCTCTCTCTCTCTCTCTCTCTCTCTCTCTCTCTCTCTCTCTCTCTCTCTCTCTCTCTCTCTTTCTCTCTCTCCTCTCTCTCTCTCTCCCATTTCTCTCTCTCTCTCTCTCTCTCTCTCTCTCTCTCTCTCTCTCTCTCTCTCTCTCTCTCTCTCTCTCTCTCTCTCTCTCTCTCTCTCTCTCTTTTCTTCTTCTTCTTCTTCTTCTTCTTCCCACAACCTCCCTCAGTCACTTTCTCTCTCTTCTTCCCACAATCTCCCATAGTCTCTCTCTCTCTCTCTCTCTCTCTCTCTCTCTCTCTCTCTCTCTCTCTCTCTCTCTCTCTCTCTCTCTCTCTCTCTCTCTCTCTCTTTCTCTCTCTTCTTCCCACAACCTCCTTAGTCACTTTCTCTCTCTTCTTCCCACCCAATCTCCCTTAGTCTCTCTCTCTCTCTCTCTCTCTCTCTCTCTCTCTCTCTCTCTCTCTCTCTCTCTCTCTCTCTCTCTCTCTCTCTCTCTCTCTCTCTCTCTCTCTTTCTCTCTCTTCTTCCTAGCCTCCCTTAGTCCACTTTCTCCTCTCTTCTTCCCTGCCAATTTCCCTTAGTCTCTCTCTCTCTCTCTCTGTCACTGTCTCTCTCTCTTTTTTTTTTCTCTCTCTCTATCTTATTCTCTCTCTCTCTCTCTCTCTCTCTCTCTCTCTCTCTCTCTCTCTCTCTCTCTCTCTCTCTCTCTCTCTCTCTCTCTCTCTCTTTCTCTCTCTCTCCCTTCCCCCCTCTCTCTCTCTCTCCTCTCCCTCTCTCTCTCTCTCTCTCTCTCTCTCTCTCTCTCTCTCTCTCTCTCTCTCTCTCTCTCTCTCTCTCTCTCTCTCTCTCTCTCTCTCTCCCTCTCTCTTTCTCTCTCTTCCACCCCCCTCTCTCTCTCTGTCTCTCTCTCTCTCTCTCCTTCACACTCAGACTGCTTTCTTTCTTATCTCTATCGATAACACTTCTGCCTATTCACACACATAAAAAGGCCCCACAGGATAGAGCAGCAGCAGTATCAAATGTCCCATCATGGCAAATGGGTCCCATAAAGTGTGCCATTTCCCCGGAATTTGTAAGTGTGGGGGATAGTGAAAGGTGGCGTGCAGTCCCGCAGAGTTATTGTGCCGTTTTATGTAGGATTTTCATCTTTTTCGAAGGCGTAATGATGTGAACTTCTTTGTGGTTTAGGAGGTGGGGGGTTGGGGTAGTGGTGGGGATGGGGGGGAGGCAGTGAGGGTGGGGTGGGGTGTGGGGGCAGTGAGGGCGTGGGTGGTAAAGGGAGGAGTAGGGAGGGAAACGATAAAGCGGAAGGTGGATGAGGGTGTCAGGGAGAAAAGGGGTAAACGGAAATAGGAAATAAGGGAAACGGGTGGGGAGGGGAGGGGAAGAGGGATGGAAGAGGAAAGGGAAGGAATATGATAAAAAGGAAGGAGGGAAAAGAAAGGGCTGGAGAAAAGTGTAAACGGGGAGGGGGGAATCGGAGGAAGAGGGAAGGTGACGATAAAGATAGAGAAGGATAGCGAGGAAAAATAACGATTATGAGAAAAAGTGAAAGGAGGAAGAGAGGCAGAGATTGTGGGACAGAACGAAAGGAGACAAGAGGGAATGAGAGGAGGAAAAAAAAGGGTAATATAAAAGATGGGAGGAGAAGGGGAAGAAAGAGAGGGAGGGAAAGGAGGGGGAGTAACGACAGAAAAGGGATGATGGAAGAAAGAGTAAATAAACGGGGTGGAAAAAGAAGAGGATGGAGGAGAGTAAGAGAATAAATGGAAATGAGAGGAGAGGGAGAGAGGGAGAACATGGGATAAAAAGGGAGAGGGATAAGGAGGAAGATGAGAAAGGGAAGAGGGCTTGAGCGGAGATAGGTTAGGGAAAATAGAGAGAGAAAGAGAGAGGAAAAAGGGAGAGAGGCAGAAAGAAGAAGTGAAATGAAATGGGAAGGGAGGCGGAGGGAAGAAGGAGGGGAATGATAAAAAGGGAGGAGGACAGAAGGAGGGAGAGAAAGGGGTCGGTGGAGTGGGAGGGGAAAGGGAGAGAAAAGGGAGAGGAAAAAGAGGGAATAGGGAAAATGTAAAAGGAGGTGAACGATTGGGAGGGGAGGAAAAGCTGAAAGGGGGGGGGTGGATGAAAGAGGGGAAGTGAGGGAAAGAATGTAAGGGAAAGATTTTGCTGTGAGTATCATTCTTCCCTTTCTATATTTCTTCCTCTTCTTCTTCTCCTTCTTCTTTTTCTTCTTCTTCTCCTTTTTTATTTCGTCTTCTTCTCCTTCTTCTTTTATTTCGTCTTCTTCTCCTTCTTCTTTTATTTCGTCTTCTTCTCCTTCTTCTTTTATTTCGTCTTCTTCTCCTTCTTCTTTTATTTCGTCTTCTTCTTCTCTTTCTTCTCCCTTTTCTTGTGTGTCCTGAACTTTATTTGTTTTATTTATCTTCCTAGTCATCCATAATTTAATTTAAGAAATTCAAGAAAAGCAAAAAGTTCAAATGATAGTACATGCAATGATTTATCAAAAAAAAATCCTTGTATATATACATGTAGGTGTGGGAAAGTTTGTATATACGTGTGTGTGCGCATTTATACAGCCCAAGCTATGTACACACACAACATCCCCCCCCCCAAGAAAAAAAGCCCACCCCCCCTGCCAGCAAAACCCCGAGAGAAGCCAGGAAATCAAGAGAATTATCGGCCATTTCTCTTTATTCTCTCCTTCGCCCTAACCACCTCTTCCTCCGCTGTCGCCGCGTGCCTCGTCAGGGCCTCCAGTGCCACGCAGAGGGTGGGGTAGGGGTAGGGGTAGGGGTGGGGGGAGGCACCGCG
Source organism: Penaeus vannamei (assembly GCF_042767895.1). Lineage (NCBI taxonomy): Eukaryota > Metazoa > Arthropoda > Malacostraca > Decapoda > Penaeidae > Penaeus > Penaeus vannamei. The sequence continues at coordinate 20,935,959 of NC_091590.1, read as the reverse complement.
GGGGGAAAGGGTGGGGGTGCGGGGGTAGGGGTGGGGGAGGAGGCACCGTGGAAGGGAAAGGGTGGGGGTGCGGGGGGGTAGACTACCCTGGGGGGATGTCTTACTCAAGGCGTTTTATGGAGGGGTCGAACGAGCGGGGTAAGACGCGGGGTATTTAGGAAGGAAAGGAGGAGGGAGGGAAAGGGGAGGAGGAGGGGAAGGAAGGTAGGGGGAGGGTTAGCAGAGGGACGGAGGGAGGGAGAGGGACGGGAGAAGGGAATAGGGAAAAGGAGGGAGAGAAAGGGAGAGGGAAGAGGGAAAGGGGGGTAGGAAAAGGAGGAGGGAGAGGGAAGAGGAAATACGGAAAAGGGTAAGGATGGGTAAGGGGAGAGGGAATGAGGAAAAGAGGGGACGAGAGTAAGGGGAGAGGGAGGAGACAAGGGAAGAGATAGAAAGAGGAGAGAGAGAGAAGAGGTGGGAGAAGGGAAAGTAGAGGAGTGGGAAAAGGGAGGAGAGAGAAAGAGATGGAAAACGTGGGGGAAGAAAATAGAAGAAAGAGAGGAGGGAGAGGGGGAAGAGGGCGAGAGGAGAAAAAGAAGTAATACGATGAAGGAAAAAGGAAAGATGGAATAGGGGAAGAGGTAGTAGACGGAGACAAGGAGAAAGGAGAAGGTGAGAGAGATTTGATTTGATTTTATATAATTTATCCACAGAACAGTGTACATGCCCAGTAAAAAGCCAAGGTAAGATGTCATAGCATCTATCCAAATTTGCTTGCTTAAGTTTATGTAAAGGGCTGTTAATAAAAAATGAGCTCTACGTGCCTGAAAGGTTTTGTCATTCTGCTTTTATTATTCACATATCTAGTTGGCAAAAGAACGTTTTATATCCATAATCATATCGAAGACAAAACCAGTGTCTATGATAAATTTAATGTAATCAATACGTGCTGGTCTCTGGACAGTGCTATTCGATCGATAGGATGCAGTTTTCGAAAAACAAAGTAAGTAATGTGTAAGATTATGCGACTTGGGCGCCTTGCACATTTTGCAGTGGTGATACGTAACTGGCTCCAAAACTGCATCCTGTACATAATGTATAGTGTAGTGATATCCTGTGCGTAGCCTGGTTAACGTAGCTTGTTTTCTCCGAGACAGTCCATTACAAACTTTATGTGGTTTGTCAATATCAGATGTCTCTATAATACTTTCATAATACCAGATGGTACCATACCCACTTTTCTTCATTTTTTTCTCGGCGGCTCATACCTGGCCCTCATAATCTCGAAGACAGCTGATTTTTTTTCTTCATAATAATGACAGATAGCGGTATTGTATAATAGTTTTTTTTTTCATGGGAATGTACTGGTTTTGCGAACTGATCCACCTTGTCACAAGTTGATATTCCTATATGAGAGGGTATCCAGTTTAGTGACACTTGTATACCCTGCTCTGACAGGCTAGAAATGTGGGGAAGGGTATTGACATTTACCATGTTTTCAGGACTAAATACTGTAAGTCTATAGAGTGAACCCTGGCTGTCAGAGCAGACAGCTGGGTGTCGCTGTCATTCACTCCCCTTTTTTAATGTCATGGCATATTGCTGCTGGCTCGACATCAGTTGTGCTTGTGCAGCTGGAAATTCGCAAACTTTCTTGAAGGCTTCATGAGGATCAGTGGATGCATCACAGTAGATTGTTAGTGGGGGGTACAGAGAAAAGGCAAGAAGAAAGAGAGGGAAAAGGGAAGAAGAAAAGGCAAGAAGAAAGAGAGGGAGAAGGGAAGAAGAAGAGGTAAGAACGGAGACTAGGAAGAGAGCGAAGAAAAAGGAGAAGACGGAGGAGAAAGGGAGCAAGAAAAAGAGAGGGAGGAAAGGAGAGGAGGAAGAGGTAAGAAGGGGAAGATGGCGATAAAGTAGGATAAGGAAAGGGGAGGGGTAGGATGAGGAGACAGAGAGAGAGAGGAAACGTGAGCCGAAGAAGGAAGGGTAAGAAGAGGTGCCGAGAGGGAGAGGGAAAGGAAAGGGAATGATGGAGACCTGAGATAGGGAAAAGAACGAGAGAGAGAGAAAGAAAGAAATAGAGAAAGGGAGAGAGAGAGGGGAAGGTTAGTAAGAGGAAATGCTGAGGATTATTGGGAAGAGTCTGAGGTAGCAGAAAGGAAGGGAAAAAAGGGGATGAAGAAGACAAAAAGGAGAGTAGAGAAGAAGCAGAGAAGTGTAGGGAGAGACAGAATGGAACGTAAAGAAAGCTGAAAGAACAGAGGAAAAGGATACAAAAAGGGGAGATAGAGAAAAGAGAGGGTGAGAGTAGTGGATGAAGGAAGACATGAGAAAT
>NC_091590.1:20916145-20926145 GCF_042767895.1 Penaeus vannamei | reverse complement strand
CTTCTCTCCCCCCAATCCCTTGCCGAATATTCATTTTCGGAGCAGTATTTCACGCTTATAAAGTCGCATTCAGAGTTTTTGAATTTGTCAGTGTATTGGCGGTACGCGAGGAAACGAGTCTATTTTTTCTCATTCTTGGTGGGTAGAGGCTCGCTCGCTAGCTTTTTCTTTTTCTTTGTCCTTGCTTTTCATTTTCGGTTTTATGAATTTGAAGTCTGAGGGCAGATAATGCGGGTGAAGTTTCTCACGTTTTGAATTCTGTATCTCTCTCTCGTGATCTCTCACTTTCTCTCTCTCTCTCTCTCTCTCTCTCTCTCTCTCTCTCTCTCTCTCTCTCTCTCTCTCTCTCTCTCTCTCTCTCTCTCTCTCTCTCTCTCTCTCTCTTTCTCTCCCCCCCCTCCATCTCTCTTCCAGCCTCCAACTCTCACCTTTTATTTCATTTATTTACCTTTTACTCCCCATTTGACCGACTTCCCCCCCCCACCCACCCCCCTTCTCTCTCTCTCTCTCTCCATCGCCTCCAGAGTTCACAGTCCATCGCCTCGGGTGCCTCGTCTTCAGGAAAAGTGCAAACGTCTTGACATTCGCTTTCATTCACTCTCGAAATCCTTGAAGGAGCATGATGTATGAAGTGTTGATCGTGTTAATGATGTAGAAAACGGGAAGCGGGTGAGTGGAGTGGTGGAGTGGTGGGGGGGGGGGTGGAGTGGGAGGGGGGTCAGTCAGTCAATGGAAGGGGGGGGTGAGGGGGTTGGAGGGTGGGGGTGGGGAGTGGGGTCGGTAAATGGAATGCTGTTGATTGCGGTTTGGTGTATCGGTTTGCTTTTGTCTTTATTTATTTATTTTTTTTCATGTTTCCTTTATTTCTTTTTTTGTGAGGTGTGGATAGAGAAAGAAAGAGACGGGAGAGGAACAGAGAGAAAAGGAGAGAGAGAGAGACAGAAAGACAGACAGACAGAGAGAGAGAGAGAGATGAGCAGACAGACAGAATAGAGAGGGAGGGAGGGAGAGAGAGAGAGAGAGAGAGAGAGAGAGAGAAAGAAGAGAGAGAGAAGAGAGAGCAGAGAGAGAGAAGAAAGAGAGAGAGAGAAGAAAGAAAGAGAGAGAGAGAGAAGAGAGAGAGAGAGAGAGAGAAAGAGAGAGAGAAGAAAGAGAGAGAGAGAGAGAGAGAGAGAGAGAGAGAGAGAGAGAGAGAGAGAGAGAGAAGAGAGAGAGACAGACAGAGAGCAGAGAGAGACAGACAGAAAGAGAGAGAGAGAGACACAGAAGAAAGAGAGAGAGAAAGAAAGAGAGAGAGAGAAAGAAAGAGAGAGAGAGAGAGAGAGAGAGAGAGAGAGAGAGAGAGAGAGAGAGAGAGAGAGAGAGAGAGAGAGAGAGAGAAAGAAAGAGAGAGAGAAAGAGAGACAGACAGACAGACAGACAGAATGAGAGAGAGTGTGTGCGTATGTGAGTGCGAGTAGGTATACATGCACGCAAGTCCGTATGCACATGCGCATTCCCCGGAGGAAAAGGCCGCCCCAACACCTGACTCCTCGCGCCCACGGTCTCTTAACTTCCGTCGAAATGGCCCAACTTGCTCGCTGTTCTCTCCCAATGACGAGGTTATCACGGACTGCAGCGCCGACTTACGGTGTTGACACTTGGGATGAGAGACGGACAGATAGACAGACAGACAGACAGATAAACAGACAGACAGAGAGAAAGACAGACAGACAGACAGAAAGACAGACAGGCAGACAGACAGACAGATAAACAGACAGACAGACAGAAAGACAGACAGGCAGACAGACTGACAAACGGACAGACAAACAGACATATAGAAAGAGATATAGAAACAGACAGAATGATAGAAGACTAACAGACAGTTAGACAAAGACAAACACACACATACACAGAGGAAAAAGCAAGACGCAAAAAAACATGAACTAAACACATACACACAAACATTAACTTTAACCATCACGCGCCTCTGTGTGGCATTAAGACCAGGAAAAAAATATTAGGATAATAATACAGGAAAAAAAATATGCTTCTCACCTCAAGGTCTGGCAGAATACCAAGCACACAGATTTGCAGTGCGTATTTAAGGGGAATTTTAACCCTTTAACCCTTTTCCTTGTTCGTAATTCTCCCTCCTCTCTATCTCCTCTCTTCTTTCTTCTCTTCTCTTTTTCCTCTATTTCTTATTGTATTTTTTTCTGTCCCCCTGTTTTCTGTTTTCCTTTCCTCCTGTCATTCACTCATTACACACTTATTCCTATCAATTCTCTCTCTCCTTCACCTCTCCCCTTCCGCCGTTTCTCTCCTCTCCCTCCCCTCTCCTTTCCCCTTCTCTCTTTCCTCTCTCCTGCCCTTCCATTCCCCTCACTCTCCCTCTCTCCTTCCCTCACTCCCCCGCCCTCCCCTCTTCTCCCGGCTAATAACAGTGATGATAATTACGAGGATAATGAAAATGTCAGTGATTATATTGATAGGAGTTTTGGTAGCTATAAGAATAACTATGATAATGATAATTGCAAAAATAATAATAATAATAATAATAAAAGCAATAATAATAATGATAATAATGATAATGATGATTATAAAAATAATGATAGTGATAATGATAACAACAATGAAAATAATAATGATGATGATAACAATTATGATAACATTGATAAAAACAATGATAAAAAGATGAAAACAATAACAATAGAGATAAGATAACTGATGATAATGGAAACGATAATGATGACAATTTTGATGATGGTAATAATAACAATGGTAATGATATAAATCATAAAAGAATAGCAATAACAAGGATAATAATGATGATAATCATAATAACAATAATAATATCAAAAATTATCATGATGATAATAATGATAATGAAAGAAATACTGATGATAGTAATGATAATGATAATAACAATGATTATGGTGATGATAATAATAATGATGAGGATAATATAATCAATAATATAACAAATTTGTGACAGTAAAAGCAAAGACGACAGTAATAAGAAGTTTTATAGAAGCAAACAAGTATTATACTTTTTCCCTTTCATTTTTGGGATAATTATTTATTGAGGAAGAAATAATTTAATCCATTTTTTTAAGTGAAAAGCCTTGTGGTAAAATAAAGTTTCGAAGTTTGAAAGACTTTTTTTCTTTCATTTTTCTTCTGAACTGACAATATAAGCTTAGGGTTTGGGTGAGTTCTGTTGACCAAGGTATTTTATTATTATTATTATTATTATTATTATTATTATTATTATTATTATTATTATTATTATTGTTGTTGTTATTATTATTATTATTATTATTATTATTATTATTATTATTATTATTATTATTATTATTATTATTATCATTTATCATTTATTATTATTATTAATTATTATTATTATTATTATTATTATTATTATTATTAATTTATTATTAAATTAATTATTATTAAATATCATCATTATTAATATTATTATTATTATTAATATTATTAGTATTAATATTATTATTAATTATTACTATTCTTATTGTTATTATTATTATTATTATTATTATTATTATTATTATCATTATTATTATTATTATTATTATTATTATTATTATTATTATTATTATTATTATTATTCGTGTGCTTGTGTGTGTGTTTGTGCGTGTGGGTGGGGAGGGAAGGGGAGGAGAGGTGTTTGTTTGGGAGGGGGGAGGGGTGTATGTATGTGTGTGTTTGTTTGTGTGTATGTGGACATATCGAATATATCCTTTCTCTCTTTCTCTCTCTCGCTCACTCACTCTTTCTCTCTGTATCTGTCTCTATATGTTTCTGTCTGTCTGTTTGCCTACTTCTCTCAAATCTCTTTCTCTCTCTCTCTCTCTCTCTCTATCTATCTATCTATCTCTTTCCTACTCACCCTCTCTCCCCTCTCTCCTATCCCTCCCCCCTCCTCTCTCTCTCTCTCTCTCACTCTCTCACTCACTCTCTCTCACTCTTTCTCCCTCTCTTTCTCTCTCACCCTCTCTCCCTCTCTTTGTCTCTCCCTCTTTTTCTCCCCCTCTCCCTCTCTCTTTCCACTCCTCTCTCTCCTCACGGCGCTTCATCTACTTCAATTCATATCCATACAACTAGAAGTGTGACCAACGCTACTGCATATATCGGAACTTTGGGTTGTAAGCCACGACATGCCCGAGAGCTGTAGCCAGTATCTACAGATAAATGAGCGAGGGATGGACTTTATATCTAAGATAAATACACGGAGAAAAGGCGACCTGATTAAAATACCGAAAGCGTTAAAGTCCATGACTCACGTCCTCTCCCCCCCCCCCTTCGCTTGCAATATTTGCAACAAGACAGCTCGAGATGTTGGAACTTTTTTCAGCGGAGGATTTTCCCTTTTTAACCTCCTCTCCTCCCCTTCTTCTGGTGTTTCCTCTATCTATTTAATTTCAATCTCTCCATTCCTTCTTTCTTCTTCTTTCCTCTTTCTATTCCCTCTTTCTTTATCTTATCTCTCCTTCCCTTCTCTCTTCAATCATCCTATTTTTCCTCTTCTTTCCTTCCCCCTGTCTCTCCTCTTTTCCTCTCTTCTCTCCCTCGCTTTTTATCTCCTATCACCTATCCCCTTTCTCCTCCCTTCTTCTCTCCTCTCCCTCTCCCTCATCTATCACTTCCCCTTTTTCCCTTTCTACTCTCCTCTATTCCCCTCACCTCCTCCTTCCCTCTCTCCCCACCTCAGAGCAGAAGGGGGGGGAGGTAGGCTGCGTGTTCTGCCCGACCCCCGGAGGTCAAAGGTCAAAGCAGCACCAAGAAATTGCGGCATTTGCAGATGTTGTTACTTTTGTTATCATAGTTATTAAATATTTTGATTTTTATTGTCATCAGTCGATGCATTTGTGCTGATCTCAAAAGACTCAGTTGTATTCGTAATATATATCTTTCTTAATTTCATAACCATCATCGTTATTATCGTCATTATCACCATTGTTTCCAATGTTATCTTCTTCGTAAATACAATCATTATTGCTATTATCGTCACTATCAGCATCATATTCATCGTTATCTTTTTCGTAATGATAATCATCATTGTTATTACAATCATTATCAGCATTATCTCCATTGTTATTTTTTTTCGTAATTATAATCATCATTGGTACTACCATCATTATCAGCATTATCTCCATTGTTATTTTTTTCGTAATTATAATCATCATTGTTATTACCATCATTATCAGCATTATCTCCATTGTTTTTTTTTCGTAAATATAATCGTCATTGTTATTACCATCATTATCAGCATTATCTCCATTGTTATCTTTTTCGTAATCATAATCATCATTTTTATTATCGTCACTATCAGCATTATATCCATTGTTATCTTTTTTTCGTAAATATAATCACCATTATCAGCATTATCTCCATTGTTATTTTTTCGTAAATATAATCATCATTGTCTGTATCAGCGTCATCTGAATTGACACAAGTTCCTATTATTCTTGGTGCAATGGCATGAACTGATGAACAAATATAAGGAAAGAATAAGGGTTTGCGTAAACAATGGAATAAATGCAACCTCTGTTTATTCCTCCCCTTTCTTCATATCATTCTCTTTTCCATCTGTTTCATTTTTTATTCATTATCACCTCTTCTTCAATGTCATCCCTTTTCCCTATCTACCACATCGTCATCATTATCATGTTTTATTATTATTATCATCATTATTATTATTATTATTATTATTATTACTATTATTATTATTATTATTATTATTATTATTATTATTATTATTATTATTATTATTATTATTATTATTATTATTATTATTATTATTATTATTATTATTATTATTATTACCGTTATTATTGTCATTATTATTGTTATAATTATTATTATCATTATTATTATTATTATCATTATCATTATTATTATCATTATCATTATTATTATAATTTTTATTATTATTATTATTATCATTATTATTGTTATCATTATTATTATTATTATTATTATTATTATTATCATTATTATTATTATTATTATTATTATCATTATTATTATTATTATTATTATTATCATTATTATTATTATTATTATTATCATTATCATTATCATTATCATTATCATTATTTTCATCATTATTATTATTATTGTCGTTGTTGTTGGTATCATTATTATCATTATCTTTCTTATTTTTATTCTTGTTCTTATTCTTATTATAATTCTTATTATTGTTATCATTATCACTATCATTATTATCATTACTCTTTTGAGTCAAACTTTAAATGACCATCAACAGAGCAAAGGGATATCACTCATGACCCGTGACCCGTGATTCTTGACCTGTGACCTCTGACCTGTGACCTGTCATTGGAGCCACCTCGAGACGCCATCCGGGTGCCAAAAGCAAGTCAAATCACACAGGGAATTTTTGACTATGTGCTTTATATTTGTAAAATGTATTTGGTAGATCTTACGTTTGACAGGTATATGATTTTCATATATTTGCTTTTGTCCGTCTATTTGCTTATCTGTTATTTTTTAATGAACAGTATTATCATCATTATTACTACTATTATTATTATTATCGTTGTTGTTATTATCGCAGGAACATCATGATTATTATCATTATCTTTATCATTACTATTACTGATAACAATATTGATAATGATAATTATTATCACTATTATCATTATCATTGCAATTATTGTTATCATTACCCATGATTACTCTAATCATTAGCATAATTACCAGAGACAGAAAGAGGCAGACACACAGTAAGACAAGTACAAACATACCAACATACAGAGAGACAGAGAGACAGACACAGACCAAAAGGTAGACGCAGACAAACAAACAGAGAATAGACCGACAGACATCCAGACAGACAAACAAACATGCATAGAAATAAATAGACGTACGGAAAAAAGAAACAGCGACACGGACAGACAGACAAACAAACAAACAGAGAGGCTGACTAATAAAAAGACAGACGAACGAACAAACATGCAAACAAACAAACACAGAAACAAAGAGACAGATAAACAAGAAAACAAAGAAAGGGACAAACAGATAGACAAACAAAGAAACAAACAAACAGCCAAACAAACAGACAGACAAACAAACAGGGAAAAGAGACCAAAGGAGAGAAATGAGAGAGAGGAAGGGAGACCAAGGAAAGAGAGGAATAAACGAAGGAGCCAGAGAGAGAAGAGGACCAGTCCCTTTACACCGCGAATGTGTGAGGTAGCAGCATTACCCCCTCCCCTCCCCCTTCCTCTCCCGTACCCCCCTTCAAACTCTTTCTCCTCCCCTCCTCCCCCCCTTCCCCTCTCCCCTGGACTCCTTTCCCCTTCTCCTCCTCCTCCCCTCCTCCCTTCCTTCTTTTCGAGCCTTTTCTCCTCCTTCCCTCTTTCCCTTTTCTCCATTCTTCCTTCCTCATTCCATCTTCCTTGCTTCTTTCTCCCTCTTTCTCTCTCCTCTACTCCTCTACCTTCTTCCCCTCTTGTCTTCCTCCCCTTCCCCTTACCTCCCTCCTTCATTCTTATTTTTCCTCCCCACCCTTCCCTTCTCTCCATCCCTCCCTTCCTTCCCTCCACCTTCTTCCATCCCCATCCCTCCATTTCCCTTATCCCCCTCCCTTCCCTCCCTTCCCTCCTCCTTCCTCATCTCTTTTCTAACCCTCCCTTCTCCTTCCTCTTCCATTCCCATCCCTCCCTTCCTCTTCCCCCATTCCCTTCCCTCCCTCTCCTCCCACCTCCTTTCTAACCCCCCTCTTTCCTCCTCCCTCCTCTCTCTTTCCTTCCTTCCATCTCCTTTCTATCCCTCCCTTCCCCTTCCCCCATTCCCTTCCCTCCCCTTCTCTCCTCCTCCCCCACTTCCTTTCCAACACTCCTCCCCCTCCTTCCTCCTCCTTCCTCCTTCCCTCCCTCCATCTCCTTCCTTCCCTCCTGCATCTCCTTCCTTCCTTCCTTCCCCCGTCCCCCATTCCCTTTCCTCCCTCTCCTCCCCAACTCCTTTCCAGCCACCTCTCCCTCCTTCCACCTACCTCCTCCCTCCTTCCACCCCGTCTCCTTCCTATCCCTCCCTTCCCCCTTCCCCCACACTCCTCCCTCCCCTCCCCCTCCCCCTCATCCTTCCTCCTTCCCTCTTCCTTTCCTCTTTCCCTCCTCCCTTCCTCCTTCCTTCCCTCCATCCCCCTCCCACCCTTCCCCCTCTCCACCTCCTTTCCAACACCCTTCCCCTCCTCCCTTCTTCCTTCCTCCTTCTCTCCTTCCCCTCCCTTCTTCCACCAGTCTCCTTCCTATCCCTCCCTTCCCCTTCCCCCCACACCCGCCTTCCCCTCCCCTCCCTATATCCTTTCTAACACTCCTCCCCTCATCCTTCTCTCCTCCGTCCTCTCCTTCCCTCCCTCCATCTCCTTCCTTCCCTCCCTCCTCCTTCCCATTCCCTTTCCTCCCCTCCCACCCCCTTTCTAACATCCCCCTCCTCCCTCCATCCACCTCCTCCCCCCTCCTTCCACCCGTCTCCTTCCTATCCCTTCCTTCCCTTCCCCCACACCCCTCCCTCTCCTCCCCTCCCCACCTCCTTTCTAACACCCCTCCCTCCTCCCTCCTTCCACCTCCCTTCCTCCTTCCCTCCCTCCATCCCTATCCCTCCATTCCCCTTATCCCCATCCCCTTCCTTCCCCTTCCCTTCCCCCTCCCCACCTCCTTTCTAACACCCCTCCCCCTCCCTCCTCCCTCCTTCCACCCGTCTCCCCTTACAAAACGGATTAATTAAAATCCCTCCACCGGCCGGTAATTCAGCAACCACGCGCTAACCAACAGGATCGCCGGAGGACCTCAACCCCCTCCCTCTCCCCCACCCCATCCCCCACCCCCCTCGTGCCCCTTCTGAGACGTTCCCGGCGCTTTAAGGAGGTCCCGTGACTCCTTCGAAGACGCGGGGTTACTTTCACACCTCTCTTTCTCTTGTCTTTTTCTGTTTCTCTCTTTCTTTCTTTTCTCTCTTTTCTGTCTTTCTCTCTTTCTCTATTTCTCTCTTTCTTTCTTTCTCTCTTACTTTCCTTCTCTCTTTCTCTCTTGCTTTCCTTCTCTCTTACTCTCTTTCTCTCTTTTTCACTTTCTCTCTTTTTTTCTCTGTGTTTGTTTCTCTGTTTTTTAATTACATTTCTTTCTGTACTTTTTGTTCTATCGATAATAGGGACGTTCCGCTTCTGCCTGTTTGTTCGTTTGTCTCGCTGTCTGTCTGTCTGCCTGTCTGTCTGTCTCTATGCTCTCTGGATTTATATATATATATATATATATATATATATATATATATATATATATATATATATATATATATATATATATATATATATATATATATATATATATATGTATATATATATATATATATATATATATATATATATATATATATATATATATATATATATATATATATATGTATACATATATATATATATATATATATATATATATATATATATATATATATATATATATATATATATATATATATATATATATATATATATATATATATATATATATATATATATATATATATTATTCAACTTCTTCTTGCAATTATTATTAAAAATGATATTATCATTATCATCATTGTTACTATCATTATCATCATCATTATTATCATTATCATTCTTATTATTATTATCATTATTATTATTATTGCTTTTATTACTACTTTTAGCTTTCATATTGTTGTTATTATTATTATTTAAATCTTTATTATTTCTATCATTACTATCATCATTATTGCTATTATTTTCAACATTGTTATTGTCATTATAGATCATCATTAATACCATTACCATCATTATTACTATCATTATTATTATTATTATTATTATTATCATTATTATTATTATTATTATTATTATTATTATTATTATTATTATTATTATTATTATTATTATTATTATTATTATTATTATTATCATTATTATTATTATTATTATTATTATTATTATTATTATTATTATTATTATTATCATTGT
>NC_091590.1:20898645-20901145 GCF_042767895.1 Penaeus vannamei | reverse complement strand
ATAAAAGGTAAAATGATGTCCGGGAGCATCCGAGGCCCCTAAGAGAAAGGTCCCTCGGCCAGATCGACAGAATGCACCGACTACTGCCGACGAAGGACTTCCCAGGACCTTGCTCCTGTCATGAATAACCATTGGAATAATTGTCGATGTATTTGCATGTTCTGGAATTACACAGGGGAAGGGGACGAGGAAGGGTGAGGGAGGGGGTGAGGGATAGATCGGATGGGGTAAGGGAGGGAGGGAGAGGGTCTTTGGGCGATAGTGAGGATGTTTAAGAAAGGGAGGGAGGAAGAGGGTGTTAGGGTGATGGTAAAGCCGTGTAAGGGAGGGAGGGTAAGGGTGAGAGTGAAGGTATGTAAAGAAGAGAGCGAGAGGGTGCTAGGGTGATAATTAGGCTGTGTAAGGGAGAGAGGGAGAGGGTGATAGTGAGGGTGTGTAAGAGATAGAGGGGAAGTGTGATAGTGAGGCTGTGTAAGGGACAACCTGGTGGGATAAGAGTGTCTAGCAACAGGGAACTGGTATTTCGGGTGTTGTCAAACGGTGTTCTGGTTTTAAATTTGGGGTGTTGAGGGGGTTGGTGTTTGGAGATATAACCAGCTGGAGTGAAAATAATGCTCAAAGTATTAAAGATAAATATGTAAATGTTGATGAAACATCGTAACATTAGATTTAGGAGAGAAATATTTACGTTCCAGATACTTTCAAACATTAAAAGAGAAATCTATAAATATCCAGCGTGTTTTTAATCTCTGAATGGAATACCGATGGAAAATACCCCCTCCCTTCACCCAGCGCTTCGACCGAATTCCACAAGCATCAAAGCCTAAACACCCATACATCCTTTCGAGTACATACAAGAAAGAAGCATTTCAAGAAAAGGGACATTTCCCCCGTCACTCGGCCCCCTCCTCGCCGATTGTCCTTGCGAAACCTTTCAAAAGGTCAAAGGGAAATTTTCTGGGACTTTCGCCATAATGAAACCTCCGGCGCCCGTTTAGCTCAATGTCTCGACATGCTTTAACGAGGCTTTGTGCTGACGTCACGCGACACTCTACCCTCTAGCCCTCTACCGCCGTCGCTGGGTCGTTACGGCGGAAAGAATCACGTATTTGATCTATTCCTGGTTTCAATCATTCCGGAATATCACGGCGGAGTTCCAGGATTCCTGCAATATCTTGGTCCTCGACCCCCCCCCCCCCCGAGGCGCTGGGAGGCCCCTGAGATGGCCCTCGCGAGATGCCTCCTCGGCGACCCCGGGCGGACGGCCAGCCTCCCCGTGGGGGGTCCTGCGGCGGAGGAGCCCCTGCCCGCGGGATGCGCTGCGGGTTTAAGGGTTGACCGCGTCTACCGGGCTTTTGTCAGCATTATTTTAGATTCGGTTTGCGGGGACGCGGCGGCCGGGGCAGTCGTGGCGGCCCGGTGGCTGCCTCTGCCGACCGGTATTCATCTCCCCTTTTCTTTGAATTTTCCTTCTCCTTTTTCTTTCTTTATTTTCTTTTAGTATTTCTAGGTATAAGAAATTATCATCATTATCCATGTGACAAATGAATCGATTCCGCAATCGGACATGACCATAAGTGCCTGGACGGATCCCCGGGACCCGCGCAGACGCCGAACCAGCGCGAGGGAAGTGGCGATCGGATCAAAGCGATCGGATTCCACTCGGCCGAAGCCACGTGGGATCGAGGCGTCTATCCGAGGCAATAAAGGATCGGATCTGCCATATTCGGGCGGAGCGGAATCTACTGGAATGTCAGGCGTTGTCAGCAGGACGAAGACAAAAGTGGGCGGCCTTTATTCGGTCTCATCCGGAGAGGGGGGCGCTGGAGGAAAAGGGGAGGGGGGGGAGGCTGGGGGAGGGGAGAGGGGGAGGCCGGGGGAGTCGTCCTCGCGATAAGCCTTTACTGTGTCGGTATATTCGTACACATCAAAATAACACGCACATGCAAAAAAAATAAATAAAAAAGAACAACAAAAAACACAAACATCCCGAGAGCCTTTTCGTTGCACTGTGTATGTTTGTATGTATGTATATGTGTGTGTGTGTGTGTGCGTTTATATATATGTATATATATGTATATATATATATATATATATATATATATATATATATATATATATATATATATATATATGTGTGTGTGTGTGTGTGTGTGTGTGTGTGTGTGTGTGTGTGTGTGTGTGTGTGTGTATGTGTGTGTGTGTATACATACATGTTTGTATGTAAATATACCAACATCTGAATCCCGCCCCGCTCTCAGGCCCAGATGCATTCAGGAGCAAAAGGGTGAAGGGCTAGAAGGGGGGTGAGGGACCGAGAGGGGTAGGAGGGGGAGAGGGATAAAGGGGGCGAGGGGGGGTAGGAAGGGGGGGGGAGGGGCAGCCGTCGAGCGTGACCAAGCGGCGCCGCGCGTGTCAAACCCCCTTTCGGGCGGCGCAGGACCTCACCTCCTTGAAGGGACTTTGATCCTGCCGCCGCTCCTTCTCCTCCTGACGTCGC
>NC_091590.1:20871856-20874356 GCF_042767895.1 Penaeus vannamei | reverse complement strand
CAGTCTCATCCCCTCTCCCGAGTATCCTCCCCTCTCCTTCCTCCTCCTGTCCTCTCTCTTCCCACCTCCCCCTTCTCCTTCTTTCTCTCACCACCCCTTCCCCTCTCCCTTCTCCCTCTTGTGCTATACGCCATCTCCTTTCCTCTCCTCTCCCTTCCTCAGCTCCTCCTCTGCCATTTCCCTTTCCCTTCCCCTCTCTCTTCCTCCTCCCCTTTCTCCTCTCCTCTTTCCCCTTCTCCTCTCTCCTCCTTCCTCTCTCCATTTTCTCTTCCTCTCCCCCTTCCTCCTCTCCTCCTTCCTTTCTCTTCCTCCACCCCTTTCCTCTCTCCTCCTCCTTTCTCTCTCGCTCACACCCCCTTCCCTCCTCTCTCCTTTCCCTCCCCCTGCCCTCCCCTCTCCCTCCTTCCTCTCTTGCCTCCCCTCTCCCTCTCTTCTATTTCCCCTCCTCCCCCTTTCCCTACACACCTCCTCCCTTCTTCTCCTCCCCTCCCCTTCCCCCTTCTTACTCTCCTCCTTCCTCTCTCCTTTTTTCTCTTCCTCTCTCCTCTCCTCTCCCTTCCCCCTTCCTCCACTCCCCTCCCCCTTCTCCACACCTCCTCCCCCTTCTCCTCTTCCCCTCCTTCCCCTCTCCTCCTCTCCTCCCCCCCCTATTCCTCCTCTTCTCTCATCCTTCCTCCTTTCCCCTTCACTCCCCTCTCCTTCCTTCCACTCTCACTTCCCCTTCCTCCACAGCTCCTCCCTTCTCTCCCCCTCCTTCCCCTCACTACCCCTCTCGGCTTCCTCTCCTTTCCCCCTTCCTCTCTCCCTCTCCCCCTTCCTCCACACCTCCTCCCTTTCCACACCTCTCTCTCTTCCCCTCCCCCTTCCTCACTCTCCTCTCCCCCTTCCTCCTCTCCTCACCCCCCCCCCTTCCTCCTCTCCTCCTCTCTTCCTTCCCCTCCCTCCCCTCCCCTCGCAGCATTTGTCTCCATCCCAATCACAGCGGCATCTTTCCGTGCGAATGCTTTTGTATATTAAAACGTCTGGCAGTCTATCGCCGGTCACTTCGTCTTCTTTTTGTTGTGCGTGGCTGGCTGTCGCTCTCCTCGCCCGGTCCTGTCTGTCGGCCTTTTCTCGCTGTCTTTCGCTCTTTCATTTTTTTTCTATTTTCCTTTTGTTTACTTTTTCATCATCCTCCTTTTTTTTCGTCTTTACTATCATTATTATTATCGTGATAGCTGTTATCATCATTACTGTTATCATGACAGCTGTTATCATCATTGTTATTATGACAGCTGTTATCATCGTTGATATTATGACAGCTGTTATCATCGTTGATATTATGACAGCTGTTATCATCATTATTGCTATTATGACAGCTGTTATCATCATTATTGCTATTATGACAGCTGTTATCATCATTATTGTTATCAGTCTGACTGGTATCATTAGCATTATCTTTATTACTGTCATTATGATTATCTTCATTATCATTGCCATTACCGTTATCATCAATTCTATTTTCATCATCATATTTTCTTCTAGTTCCATCTCCATTCTTCCCTCACTTATCATCTTCCTCCTCTCTCTTCTCATTCCTTGGTTCTCCTTCTCTTCTTCCTCTTTCCTTCGCCCATTATCCTCATTTTTTTTCCTCCATCTTCATTTTCAAAACTTTCTTAATAGTCTGTCAAAAGGTGTTTAAAAGACCTGAGATAAGCGGCGCGGCGTCTTTATCGTTATTTTCATAATCTGATTTACATATCTATCCTTTTTGACTGCTTCTTGCAATGAGGAAGTTAGAAATTACGGTTATTGTCATTACAATCTTCAATATGATGATGATCTTTGTTATTATTGCGATAGTCATTGCTGCAACTACTACTACTACTACAAATACTACTACTACTGCGACTACTGCTACTACTACAACTACTACTACTACTGCTGCTACTATTGCTACTACTACAACTACTACTGCTGCAACTACTACTACTGTTACTACTACTATTACTGCTACTATTACTACAACTACTGCTACTATTACTATTACTGCTACTATTACTACAACTACTGCTACTATTACTATTACTGCTACTATTACTACAACTACTGCTACTACTACAACAACTACGACTTCAACTACTGCTGCTATTGCTACTGCTATCACTACTATTACTACCCCTATCATTACTACCACTTCTACTATTACTACTACAATAACCGCCACCACTACCATTGCTACAACACGTACCACCACCACCACCATCACCATCATCTCCATCACAATCATCACCACCATCATCACCGCCGTAACCCTCGTCACCAACAGCAATTAAAGCCCCCAGCAAGAGCAGGCCCGGCGGCACTATTGTTATAATAACGATCATCATAACCCCTTTTTGTGACGTAATAAAAGGACTTCTTGTGCATTGTCTTCATTCTTTCCTCGGAGGTGACGCGTCGTCTTCTCGTCCACTTCAAAGGGACTCGCGAACGACCTCGCTCCGTTCTTTTAGCT
>NC_091590.1:20856856-20861856 GCF_042767895.1 Penaeus vannamei | reverse complement strand
GAGGGGGAGGGTGGGATAAGAGGGGGGTATGGAGGAGGTGGAGGGGGAGATAAGGGGGGGTGGAGGAGGGGGAGGGAGATAAGGTGGGAGCATGGAGGGAGGGTGGATGGAGACAGTGTGGGGGTGGATAAGGGCGGAAGGAGGAGATAAGGGGGGTGGAGGAGAGGGGGAAGGGAGATAAGGTGGGGGTGGATGGAAGGAGATAAGGAGGGGGAACAAGGGGGTAGATAAGGGGGAGGATGAGGGAGGTAGGCAGGAAGATAAAAGGGCGGGGGATGGGAGCAGGACAGGAGGGGTAGAGGAGGATGGGGGAGGTAAGAGTGGGTAGTGGGGGTCAGGGTAGGAGATTGGGGACGTGGAGGGGAGGGGAGGGGGGGAGGGGAAGGTGTAAGGGCAGGTGGCATTAGCGGCACCTTTTGTCGCCCTCTTACAACCCCCCCCCCTCTCCCCCCCTCCCCCTCTACTTACCTTATCGGGAAAAAATGGATGGAGGGAGGGGTTGGGGAGGGGGTGGGGGGAAGGGGGCCATACAGTCGCCACCTTTGTCCTCGTCTCTTCTCTTATGCACCGCCTTTATCTCTACGTATTTCTCTCTTCCATCTCTCTTCCGGTCGCTCTTTTTACTTCTTTATTCTCTCTCTCTCCCTCTCTCTCTCTCTCTCTCCCCCTCCCTCTGTCTCTCTTTCTCTCACTCTCTCTCTTTCTCTCTCTCTACCTCCCCCCCTCCTTCTCTCTCTCTCTCTCTCTCCTTCTCTCTCTCTCTCTCTCTCTCTCTCTCTCTCTCTCTCTCTCTCTCTCTCCCTCTCTCTCTCCCCCACCCCCACACTCTCTCTCTCTCTCTCTTTCTCTCTCTCTCTCTCTCTCTCTCTCTCTCTCTCTCTCTCTCTCTCTCTCTCTCCTCTTTCTCCCTCTGCCTCCTCCCTTCTCTCCCCAACCTCTCTCTCACTCTCTCCTTCCCTTTCTTCTCCCTCCCTCTCTCCAGACAAGTGCAAGACGAAGCCAAGGCGTCGCAACTTCTCGCATAATGTGAATAAGACATTTCTAAGGTGATCACTCAGAAGACATTTCGCTTTCAAGTCTTCTTTACTCTCTCGAAGAAAGGAGGAAGGAAAAAAGAGAGAGAGGAATGAAAGGAGGAGATGTAGGTGGAAAAGAAGAAGGGATGAGAGGGATCAGGAGGAGGAGGAAGAAGAAGAAGTGAAGGAGGTGCAAGGAGGAGGGTGAAAGGCATAAAGCAAGAGGAATTGCATAGAGAATAATAAATGAATATATATACATACATACATACATACATACATACATACATATATATATATATATATATATATATATATATATATATATATATATATATATATATATATATATATATATATATATATATATATATATATATATATATATATATATATATATATATATATATATACATATAAATATATATATATATATATATATATATATATATATATATATATATATATATGTATGTGTGTGTGTGTGTGTGTGTGTGTGTGTGTGTGTGTGTGTGTGTGTGTGTGTGTGTGTGTGTGTGTGTGTGTGTGTGTGTGTGTCTGTGTGACTATCTATCTATCCATCTTTCTATGTGTATGTCTATCTATGTATCAATCTCCCTATCTATCTGTTTGTCTGTCTATCTATCTATCTATCTAAATATACATATCTATATATGAATACACACACCCTCCCACACATACACACTTTGTTCTATGGAGTTCGTGCGAATGATAACTATGATCATGAAATTACTGCTCTATCATGTCATGGGTTCAGTGAGTTAGGTTTATTTGCATCTTGGAAATATAACTTTCCATATTCTTTGTAACAGAAATAAGGCTCTTAGCACATAACTTTGACCGAAATAGAATCACTCCAACCCTTATTAATCATAACTTATCCTTTCGGCCCCTGATTTTCTGTCTTTTGAGTAACTATCAAATGCTAAAACCAATTATAGGTGCCAGTTCATAAGCTTGCCAGAAGAATTGGCAAGTAACGTTGAATTTGACGATTCTTGAACATTTTCTGCAGTCCAAGTTAATGAGAAATGTCTAAGTAAGAATGAAAAAACATTACTTTTTTGTATTTGAAGGAAACTCCATATTTGTGATTTCTGTTACAGCATATGTCGCTGTTTTGATAAATTTAAGTGTATAGACAGACAGATTAGTCAGTTTCTTAGTCCTACGAGTCAAGAAGGTCTTTGTCTATTCTGTATAGATGGTGAATAGTTGATTTCAAAATTAAAAGACCTGCCAACAACCAAACTGTCAAAATCTGATGGCGATTGAATCTTTTACACTTTCCCTTTAACTCTCCAGTGACTCTTCTCACAGACTTAACCTCACTCTACGTAGGCCAATCGCTCGCTTCTTGGTCAAAATTGTTCCCTTTATGTAAGATATTCTTGTAGTATCTCATTTTCACACAATTGGATAAGCAAACCCGATCAAAACAAGAAAGAATAAAGAGAAACAAATCAAATTCAAATTTCCCGCCACGATTCGATTTTCCCGCCAGGAATAGAATTTCCCGCCACTTACCGCGGGCACAAAATCTCTCGCCTTTGTTTTATCATATCTTTTAACCTGAACAGTACTAACGTTATGTAGTCATTCATACAAGAAGAAAACGCTCCTGGCCGAACATGAGATACCTCAAAGGCGATCAAGAGATTAGAAATTAGACGTTAAAACTGCGAAAGTTCTGACCATCGCGAGTCTTGGAAACTATTTTTATTACACGGAGGCAAAGAGATGGTACTCAATGGCGGCGAATCGATGTTTTTTTGTTTATTGTAAGATAAATGGTATCGGTAAAAAGGACTTAGAGAGCAGGGCGAGGAGGCTCCAGTTCGTAATCTTCTTTCTTTTTCTTCTTCTTCTTCTTAACCATCTTCTTCT
This sequence comes from Penaeus vannamei, assembly GCF_042767895.1. Taxonomy (NCBI): domain Eukaryota; kingdom Metazoa; phylum Arthropoda; class Malacostraca; order Decapoda; family Penaeidae; genus Penaeus; species Penaeus vannamei. Next base: position 20,858,932 of record NC_091590.1, on the reverse strand, counting down.
TCTTCTTCTTCATCTTCATCCTCAGCAACATTATCATTATCTTCTTCTTCTTCTCCTTCTCCCTCGTCTTCATCTTCATAATCATCGCCACCTTCATTTTCTTCTTTATCTGCATCATCATTTTCTTCATCTTCTTCCTCTTTTTTTCTTCATCTTCGTCATCTCTCATGAGAGAAATAGATAGATGGATGGATTGGTAGACAGGTATAGACAGATTGATGGATAGATGAATTGATAGATTGATAGACTGATAGATGAATTGATATATAAATAAAGAGAGCGAGCGAGAGATTGAGAGAGAGAGAGAGAGAGAGAGAGAGAGAGAGAGAGAGAGAGAGAGAGAGAGAGAGAGAGAGAGAGAGAGTGAGAGAGAGAGAGAGAGAGAGAGAGAGAGAGAGAGAGTGAGAGAGAGAGAGAGAGAGAGAGAGAGAGTGAGAGAGAGAGAGAGAGAGAGAGAGAGAGAGAGAGAGAGAGAGAGAGAGAGAGAAAGAAAGAAAGAAAGAGACACAGCCAGCCAGCCAACAAACAGACAGACAGAAAAAAAGAGAAAGAGACAGCGACGGGCGGAGAGGCGAACCAAAAGAGAGAGAGAGAGAGAGAGAGAGAGAGAGAGAGAGAGAGAGAGAGAGAGAGAGAGAGAGAGAGAGAGAGAGAGAGAGAGAGAGAGAGAGAGAGAGAGAGACAGCAACGGGCGGAAAGACGACCCAAAAGAGAGAGAGAGAGAGAGAGAGAGGGAGAGCGAAAGAACTGTTTGACCACAGAAGCGCGGGACAAACTACCCAGCCCCGATAAGGCTTGGGAACTGACCGGGGTTTGTCGGGTGTGAAGCCAGCGCCGACAGGACGGGATCTTCCCCGACAGAACCCCTCGGGAACCAGGTGCAAAAAGGCCGAGGAGGGACACAGGGAGAGAGAGAGAGAGAGAGAGAGAGACCCGATCCGATATAAGATAAGATAAGAGCGGGAGGGAGGGAGAGAAAGGGAGGGAAGGTGGGAAGGAGGAGGGAGAGGAGGAAGGAAGGAGGGAAGGAGAGAAAGTAGGAGAGGGAGAGGGGGAGAGGGGAGAGGGAAGGTGGGAGAGTGAGAGAGAGCAGGAGAGAGGGGGGGTGGAGAAAGAAAAGGACAGAAGGAGGGAATGAAAATGGGAGAAAGGAGAGAGAAGGAGCAGGAGAGGAGGAGGAGGAGGCGATAGAAGAGGAGGAGGGGAAGGGGAAGGGAGAAGAGGAGAAAACGAAGGAGAGGAGGAGGGATAGTTGGAAACGGGGAGAAACGGAGAAGAATGAGAGAGAGAGATACACAGATAGATAGATAGATAGATAAAGAGATAAAGAGAGAGAAAGAGAGAGTTACAAAAAGACAAAGAAACAGACAGAAAACCAGACAAACAGAAAGACAAACATACAGAAAGAAAGAAACAAACAAACAATAAGCGAGAAAGCAGCAGGTGCGAGGGAAAAAGGCAACATCCGGGAAGAAAGAGAAGAGAAAAGAAAAGAAAAGATTAAGACACAAAGCGAAACAAGAAACCAAAAGACGATAAGCATTTTCTTGAAGACGAAATTCATCAAAAAGAAAGAAAGACGAAAAGGAGATGGACCAGAGATGATAAATAGTCAATAGGCCTAAAAAGAATGAGAGAAAAGAAGGAGACGAAGATAGACGGGTGAATAGGGAGGAACGAAAGAGGATTAGAATAAGAAAGAAAATAGAGGATTAGGAAGTGTCTTTTTTCACAAGGGAGAAGGAGGAGAGATAAAAGAGCACACGTGAAACATGTCAAGAACATGTATTAATGTTTATTGTATTGATAATCATGTATGTGTATAACTGTGATATAGATTAAGACGAAAAAGAAAGAAAGAAAGAAAATAAAACAGAAAAGGAATGTCTATGTGTGTGTGTTTATTTGTATGTGTGTTTTTGTGTATACTTGTGTGTGTGTGTGTATGTGCGTATGTGTGTGTGCCTGTACACATAAGAATATACTTACATAAACAAATACCTAACATGAAAAATATAAAAACTATTAAGGGAAATGATAAGCAAAGAAAAAATAACGAAACAAGACAAGGAAAAT
>NC_091590.1:20839356-20846856 GCF_042767895.1 Penaeus vannamei | reverse complement strand
ACAGACATAGAAAAAAAACAATAAACAAAAAATCCAAAAAAGAGTAAAGAAACAAGTATAGACGAAAAAAAAAAACAGAAAAGAAAAAGCAAAAATACCAAAAAGAAAACAAATACCGATACCAACTTAGCAACATTTGCAGGCACTCGATCCCACTCCCAAAAACGGCTCTGAGATATTTTAATCAACTTTATTACAGGCCGAATCTCCCACAATCCTTCAGTCGCGCTGGCAGTGACGTCAGACCACCCAGAGCAAAGTCACCTGTAATTGAAATCTTATTGAATCAACATTACCTGATCCCAAGACACTCTGATTGTTGAGTCGAGGGTTCTGATCACAGGCTCGTTGACAGCTTGGTTGCAGACGCCCCCCCCCCCCTCTCTCTCTCTCTCTCTCCCTCCTCCCCCGTTCTGCCTCTGTCTCTCGTTTTTTTCGTTTTTATTTGGGGGTTTCTGCGTGGTTTCTTTTATTGGATGTTTTGCTATTCCCTTTGTTCGTTCGTATCGTTATCATTATTATTGTTATTATCATTATCATTATTACTATTGTTAGTATTATTATTATTGTGAATATTATCATTATTATCATCATTATAATTCGCTTCTCTTATTTAATTCTGATTGATCTAAGTTTTCCGTTTTCTTCGTTTTCTATTTTTTCCTTTATATATTAACTCCCTTCATCATTTCATTTTTCGCTCTTTTTCCTTCTTTCTGTTGTTTTTTTTTGCTCTCCATATATGGTCATAATTTTCTGGTGTCTTACTTACGTCTCCGCCTTTTCTTTTTTTTTGGGGTTTTATCTTCGTTTTTTTATTCTTTATATGGACTTCCTTCATTAAGTTCATTCGTTTTCTTTTATCGTATTTCTTCGTTCCATTTTGCATCATTGATGACGTCATATTAATGTTTCCCTATTTATTTTTCTTTCTTTCTTTCTTTCTCTTACACTTTCGTTTCTTACTTATTTCTTCTGTATATGTGTTTCATTCATTAAATCCATTCGTTTTTCTTCGGATTTCATCGTTCCTTCTCGCATCATTCATGACGTCACATTTATATATTTTTTTTCTTTGTTTTTTCTTTTTCTTTTTTTCTTTCTTTCTTTCTCTCGCCCTTTCGGTTCTTCCTTACCAGTCAGAGGAATGCAAAATGAAAGGGGAAAAATTAAAAGATCCCAAGGCCATTTCTGATCCTACACGACCTCAATTGATATTCAAATGAAAGGTCGCTCAATGCGTGATATTCAGTCGATTAAAAATACTTTCTCTGTGTTGCGTAAGAGGAGGATTGTTGCAAGTGAGAGAACGTTGTTATGCAATATTGTTATGCAATATCTGGGTGTTAAGAGCAACACAATTGGTGATTTATTTCGATTCGGAATGAAGAAATTTTGGTTTGGTTATGCAAATTAGTTTTAGAATTAACTAGCAGAGGATTATTGTTTTATGAATCTCGGATCTGAATGTAAGGTAAAAAATTTGCGAAGAAATTTTCAGGAAAAGATATTTGAAATAATTCCTTCATGCAGACCAAAGGATATTTTCAGGAGAAAGGTTAAACTAGCATATAAGATTAGATTATAAAGGAAATCAGATGATATTTAGCCAAAGGAAAATCAAGAAAAGATAAGAAGAGAGAGAGAGAGGGAGAGAGAGAGAGAGAGAGAGAGAGAGAGAGAGAGAGAGAGAGAGAGAGAGAGAGAGAGAGAGAGAGAGAGAGAGAAAGAGAGAGAGAGAGAGGAGAGAGAGAGAGAGAGAGAGAGAGAGAGAGAGAGAGAGAGAGAGAGAGAGAGAGAGAGAGAGAGAGAGAGAGAGAGAGAGAGAGAGAGAGAGAGAGAGAGAGAGAGAGAGAGAGAGAGAGAGAGAGAGAGAGAGAGAGAGAGAGAGAGAGAGAGAGAGAGAGAGAGAGAGAGAGAGAGAGAGAGAGAGAGAGAGAGAGAGAGAGAGAGAGAGAGAGAGAGAGAGAGAGAGAGAGAGAGAGAGAGAGAGAGAGAGAGAGAGAGAAAGAGAGAGAGAGAGAGAGAGAGGGAGAGAGGGAGAGAGAGAGAGAGAGAGAGAGAGAGAGAGAGAGAGAGAGAGAGAGAGAGAGAGAGAGAGAGAGAGAGAGAGAGAGAGAGAGAGAGAGAGAGACAGAGAGACAGAGAGAGAGAGAGAGAGAGAGAGAGAGAGAGAGAGAGAGAGAGAGAGAGAGAGAGAGAGAGAAAGAGAGAGTGAGAGAGAGAGAGAGAAACAGAACGAAAGAGCAAGAGAGAAAGAGAGAGAGAGAGAGAGAGAGAGAGAGAGAGAGAGAGAGAGAGAGAGAGAGAGAGAGAGAGAGAGAGAGAGAGAGAGAGAGACAGAGACAGAGACAGAGACAGAGACAGAGACAGAGACAGAGACATCCAGAGCGAGATAGAAAGAGCGAGAGAGAGAGAGAGAGAAGAAACACCAATCCATTCTCCGCATTCCCCTCCCCCTCCATCTCCACCCTCGGTTATTCCACTCGAAGGAGGAAACGATTCTCTCAACGCAGGATCTTTGGCTTGAGGTGTGACCCGATCCCGAGGGAAAGATTTTGCAAAAGGCTATATATCTCCATCCGCCTGGCGAAGGAATTCAATAGGGGCGCTTTCCGGTTTGTTTATTTCTGCCTCTTTCTCCCCCTTTGTCTTTTTTTTTCTTTTCTTTCTTTCGTCTTCTTCTTCTGTGTCCCTTGTTTCGTACTCAAAGGTTGTGAGGACAGGTCTTCCTTCTCCATTTCCTGCTCCTCTTCCCTATCTATCTATCTTCGTCTTGCCCCCTCGCTTATTCTATATTTATCTTCTTCCTACCTCTCCTCGTCTTCCGTGTTTGCCCCCTTTCCTCTTTTTTTCTTTCTTTTTCTTTTTCTTGTCCTTTGCTTTGTACTCAAAGGCTGTGCATATCGGTCTTTCTTCACAGCTTCCCCTTCTCTCTACTCTTTCCCTTCTTCCATATTTATCTTTTTCTTTCTACTCTTCCTCTTCTTTCTCCTGTTTCTCTCATTCCATATTTATCTTTTTCTTTCTACTCTTCTTCTTTCTCCTCTCTCCCTTCTTCCATATTTATTTTTTTCTCTCTATTCTTCTTCTTCTTTCACCTCTTTTCATTCTTCCTTATTTATCTTTTTCTCTCTATTCTTCTTCTTCCTTCTCCTCTTTCCTTTTTTCCTTATTTATCATTTTCTCTCTATTCTTCTTCTTTCTCCTCTCTCCCTTCTTCCATATTTATCTTTTTCTCTCTATTCTTCTTCTTCTTTCTCCTCTTTCCCTTCTTCCATATTTATCTTTTTCTCTCTATTCTTCTTCTTCTTTCTCCTTTTTCCCCTCTTCCATATTTATCTTTTTCTCTCTATTCTTCCTCTTCTTTCTCCTCTCTCCCTTCTTCCTTATTTATCTTTTTCTCTCTATTCTTCTTCTCCTTTCTCCTCTCTCACTTCTTCCATATTCATCTTTTCTCTCTACTCTTCTTCTTCTTTCTCCTCTTTCCCTTCTTCCTTATTTATCTTTTTCTTTCTATTCTTCTTCTTCTTTCTCCTCTTTCCCTTCTTCCTTATTTATCTTTTTCTTTCTATTCTTCTTCGTCTTTCACCTCTTTCCTTTCTTCCTTATCTATCTTTTTCTTTCTGTTCTTTCTCTTCTTTCATGTTTCTGTGGTTCTTTTGCATCTCTCCTCTTCTTCCTTATCTCTTCTTCATCCCCTTTCTCTTCATCCATATTTATCTTCTTCTTTTTACTCTTTCCCTTTTTCCATATTAATATTTTTCTTTCTACTCTTCCTCTTCTTTTTCCTCTTTCCCTTTTTCCATATTTATATTCTTCTTTCTATTTTTTTCTCTTCTTGCACGTTTACGTTATTTCTTGTATCTCTCCTCTTCTGTTCTTCCTACTCCTTCTCTTCTTCCATATTTACCTTCTTTCTGTCCTTTCACTTTTTCAATTTTTCCTTTAGTTTTTTTCGTATCTCTCCTCCTCTGTCTCTTTTCTCTATCTTCTTCCATATATATCTTCTTTATTTTCTTTCACTTTTTCCACGTTTCCTTTATCTATCTATTTATTATTTTTTCGTATCTCTCCTCCTCTCTCTCTTTTCCCTACCCCTTCTCTTCCATATTCATCTTCTTTTTACTTTTTCTCTTCTTTCACATTTCTATTTGTTTTTTTCGTATCTCTCCTCTTCTTCTTCTCCCACGTGATTCTTCTTCTTCCACTTCTGTTTTCATCGTCAACTCCTCCTCTGCTACTACATTTACCTTCCTCTTTGTCCATTCCTCCTTCTCTTATTTATCTTCTTCCTATTCCTCCATTTCTTCGCTTCTTGCTTCCTACGTTCCTTCTTTCCTACTGCTTCTAATTGGTTTCTTCCTCCTCCTCTTTCTCCTTTTCCTCTTGCCCTTATTCCTATTCCTTTTTATTCCCTATATATCTTCCTCCTTTATCTACTATGCCTTTTCTTTTCATTTTCTGCCTTTGTTCTTCTTCATCATCATCATCTTTGCCTTCTTCTTTCATTTTTCTTCTTCTTCCTCCTCCTCCATTCTTCTTCCCCATCGCCATGCTATTCTCCTTTTCTTCTTTTTATCCTCTTCCTCTTTCTCCTTCTCTCCATCTTCCTCCTCCTCCTCCCCTTCCTTTCTCCTGCTTTTCCTCCTCTTCCTCCTCCTCCCTTCTTCCTCCTTCTCTTCTCCCTGCTTTTCCTCTTCCTCCTTTCTCCTCCTTCCTCCTCCTCCTCCTCCTCCCCTCTTCCCTTATCCCTCTTCCTCCTCCTCCTCCTCCCTCCCCTCTTCCTCCTATTCCTCTTCCTCCTCCTCCTCTTTCCCTCCCTTCTTCCCCCTACTCTTTTCCTTGCTTTTCCTCTTCCTCCTCTTTCTCCTGCTCCTGCTCCTCCTCCTCCTCCTCCTCTTCCTCCACCACCTCTCCCCTCTTCCCCTCTTCCCCTTCCTCCTCCTCCTCCTCCTCCCCTCCCTTCTTCCTCATATCCCCCGCCCCTCTGAAAAAAGAAAATTAGAATATTAAAATCCTTTTTTCCCTCTCGCTCTTCCTCTTCTCTAAATCCAAGAATAAAAAAGAGAGAGAGAGAAAAAGGAAATGTTAATTAAAATACAAAAACAAATTTCCTACTTATATTCTTTTATTTTTTTCTCTCTCTTTCTAAAAAATAAAAGAGTGGAAGAACGAAAGACAAAAAGAAAAACGAAAGAGAAAAGAAAATGTGAAAAGATTTATTTCCTTCCTATTTTTTCTTTTCTTAATTTCTTTTTTTTTCCTTTTTTCTTTCCATTTCTCATTTATCCTTAATTTCTTTCTTTCTTTCTTTCTTTTGTTCTGTTTTCCTCTTTTTAAAAATTTCCTTTTCTTTCTTTTTCATTTTCTTATTACCTTTTCCTTCAATTCAACTTTCTTTCCTATTCTGTTTTATTTTCAATTTCTATTTTTCCTTTTCTTCAATTTAATTCTCTTTCCTGTTGTTTGTTTTTCTTTTCTTTAATCTAATTATCTTTCCTATTTTTTCCTTTTTCTTTAATCTAATTCTCTTTTCTTCCTTTTCCTTTTCCTTTTCTTCAACTTAATTCTCTTATTCACTTTTTCATCTATTTTTTCTCTCTTCAATTCCTATCTCTCTTTCCTATTCTCTTTCTTTCTATTTTCCTTCACTGGAATGTAATTCTCTTTCCTATTCTTTTTTTTTCTTTTCCTTTTCCTTGTCTTCAATTTCATTCGTTTTCTTCTCTTTTTCTTTTCTTTTTCCTTTTCTTCAAAATAATTATCTTTCTTAATATTTTTCTTTTCACTTTTCTTGAATTTAATTCTCTCTCCTATTCTCTTTTTTTTCTTTAATTTTCTTTAATTTAAGTCTCCTTCCTATTCCCCTTTCCTTTTTCTTCCTTTTCCTCTTCTTCAATTTAATTATCTTATTTATTATTTTTATATTCTTTTTCCTTTTTTTTCCAATTTAATTTTTTTTCCTATTCTTTTTTTGTTTTTTTCTTCCTTTTCCTTTTCTTCAATTCAATTCTCTTTCCTATTCTCTTTACCTTTTTTCTTCCTTTTCCTCTTCTTCAATTTTGATTTTTTTTTAAATCTATTTCTTATTCTTTTTATTTTTCTTCAATTTAATTCTCTTTCCAATTCTCTTTTTTCCTTTTTCTTCCTTTTCCTCTTCTTCAATTTAATTATCTTATTTATTATTATTTTTTCCCTTTCTTCAATTCAATTTAATTTTCTATCTATTTTTATTCCTTTTCCTTTTCTTCAATTTAATTCTCTTTTTCATCTTTCTTTGATTCTTTTTCCTTTTCTTCAATTCAATTCTCTTTCGTTTTCCCTTTTTTCTCTTTTTCCTTTTCTTCAATTTAATTCTCTATCCTATTCCCTTTTTCTTCTTTTCTTCCTTTTCTCTTTTCTATCTATTCTATTTATTCTTTTTTTTCCTCTTCTTCAATTCAATTCTCTTTTTTATCTATTTTTTTTATTCTTTTTCCTTTTCTTCAATTCAATTCTCTTTCCTATCCTCATTCTTATGCTCTTTTTTTTTCTTCAATTTAATTCTCTTTCTTGTTTACTTTTTTAATCTATTTTTTTCTTATTCTTTTTCCTTTTCTTCAATTTAATTCTCTTTCTTATTCTCTTTTTTATCTATTTTTAAATTATTTTTCCTTTTCTTGAATTTAATTCTCTTTCTTATTCTCTTTTTTATCTATCTTTTTATTATTTTTCCTTTTCTTGAATTTAATTCTTTCTTATTCTCTTTTTTATCTTTTTCTTAAATTCTTTTTCCTTTTCTTCAATTCAATTCTCTTTCCAATTCTCTTTCTTATTCACTTTTTTTATCTATCTATTTTTTTCTACAGACCTTTACTTCGGTTCCAAGGATTTACGCGAACCTTTTCTGACATTTGTTGATCATTTCCCCGGGAAGTGGTACGTAGAGGTCGGTTGTGCTGTTAGTTACAAGTGGCTTCAAGTTGACCCTTTGATCTGGTGGGCACGGAGGGGGTAGAGGGGGGGGAGGAGGAGGGGAGGAGGGGAGGAGGGGAGGAGGGAGGTGGGGGAGGAGGGGTAGAGGGGGGAGGAGGGGAGAGGGAGGGATGGTTGGTAGGGGGATTGAGGGGGGAGGCGAGGAGAATGAGGGGGATAGAGGGGAAAGGAGGGGAGAGGGAGGGGTGGAGGGTGTAGAGGGGGAGGAGGGGAGAGGGAGGGTGTAGAGCGTGGAGGGGGGAGGGGGAGATGGGAGAGTAAAGGGGAAGAGGAGGAAGACGCGTGAAGAGGATGATGATAATGATAATACGGATAATAACAATGATAATAATGATAATGATAATAATCAGTAATGATAATGGAAATTATGATAATGATAATGATGACAATGATGATAAAGATAATAATAGTAATAATGATGATAATGACGATGATGATAATAATGATGATGATAATAACAATAATAGTTATGATAATGTTGGTAATAATGATTATGATAATAAGATAAATAATAATGATAAT
>NC_091590.1:20831856-20834356 GCF_042767895.1 Penaeus vannamei | reverse complement strand
TAATAAAGGAGAGCCGACTATCTCATCCAACTTATGTAGCGTCCATGTTGCCCACGATCTTGCAAGGAAGCGCCGGCCGTTCTTGCAAAGGGAGGCAATGAAATGGGGGATTCCATGCGGGGCAGCGGGCGGGGTGAGCGAGAGGGGGGTGGGGTGGGTGGGGGGTACGGAGATGTGTGTGCGTGTGTGTGTGTCTGTGATTGAAGGAGAGAGAGAAGGAACGATTTTGATTGTAACATATATATATATGCTTATATATATATATATATATATATATATATATATATATATATATATATATATATATATATATATATATATATATGTATATATATATATATAAAAATATATATATATATATATATGTATGTATGTATATAATATATATATATATATATATATATATATATATATATATATATATATATATATATATATATATATATATATATATATATACATATACCCATATACATACATACATATATATATATATATATATATATATATATATATATATATATATATATGTATGTATATATATATATATATATATATATATATATATATATATATATATAATATAATATATATATATATATATATTTATAATATAATATAATATAATATATAATATATATATATATATATATATATATATATATATATATATATATATATATATATATATACATATACCCATATACATACATACATATATATATATATATGTATATATATATATATATATATATATATATATATATATATATATATATATATATATATATACATATACCCATATACATACATACATACATACATACATACATATATATATATATATATATATATATATATATATATATATATATATATACAAAGATATGTATATATGTATATGTACATACATCTACGTAATTTTAACATCAACAATTTAAACAAGATCCATAAAGCAGAAAGAAACAAAAGCAAATGAGAAAATAAGCAATGAAGGAAACAAAAACACAGAAAGCACCAAAAAAATGGAGGAGCAGCGTAAAAGAAAAATAGAAGAGAAAAGAGGTGATAATCAAACAGACGACGATGAGGAAGGAGATAGTAGATCAGAAGAAGGAAGGAAGAAGGAAAAGGGAGAAGATGAGCGTTAATTAACAGAAACAAAAGGATCACTAATGGTAGCAGTAGCAGTAGGAAAAGTGATAGTAATAGTAGTTGTTCTTTTTATAGTAGTTATAACTACAGTGGTTATAGTTACAGTAGTTATAGTTATACTAGTAATGGTTAAAGTGTTAATATTAGTTGTTTTATTTATAGTAGTAATAGTTACAGTGGTTATAGTTACATTTGTTCTAGTTGTAGTAACAATGGTACAGAAGTATCATCTTTATCAGTTATCAATATGATTTCTGTTAACTAATGCACATATAAACTCTCTCTAGTACACAGACACACACACACACACAAACAAACAAACACAGAAAGACAGACAAATTATATCAACTGATATACACACATACATATATATGTCTACTTTCGTATAGAAACATCAAATTCAATAAAAGATAAATAAAAAAGTCAAGTCCAACATCCCGTTTTCTCTCCCTGCCTCGAAGACATCTCGAAGAAACAATGGAGGTGCCGAGGCCTCCTTCCACGGACAATTCTTCTTCCAGACGAACTGTCCGTGAAACCATAAGACTCAAATATACTGTTGTTGTTCTCTAAATCGGGCGTCGCATCATATAAACTATTTCTGATGACAAGATGGCTGATGCCTGACATGTATTGTGGCTGAGAAGTTTATTGTATCTCTTCTTTAGAGTCGACTTCACTCACTCCCCTCTTTCTCCACGTCTCTTTCTCTCTCTGTCTCTCTTCTCTGTCTGTGTTTTTTTTTTCTCTCTCTTTCTCTATCTGTTTCTCATTGTCTGTCTATCTGTCTCTCTCTCTCGCTCTCTATCTCTCTTTCTCTCTCCCTCTCTTTCCCTTTCAACCTTTCTTTACCTTTAACAATATATACATATATATATATATATATATATATATATATATATATATATATATATATATATATAAATATATATATATATATATATATATATATATATATATATATATATATATATATATATATATATAGTATATATATATATATATGTATATATATATATATGTATATATATATATATATATATATATACATATATATATATATATATATATATATATATATATATATATATATATATATATATATATATATATATATATATATATATATATATATACATAAAGAGAGAGAGAGAGATAGACAGAAAAAGATACATAGATATATATCATCCTCCGTGTCTCTCCCTTTCCATCTCTCTAACTACGCAGCCTCATTCCTCTTTTTCCCCTCACCATTTTTTTCTTCCTCTTCCATTCGTCTTGGAGAATCCTAAAGAACCCCCCCCCCTCCCTGTCCCTTCTGTCTCCGTGATATAAGATTTCCATA
>NC_091590.1:20826491-20828991 GCF_042767895.1 Penaeus vannamei | reverse complement strand
CCCTCCACACCTTTCCTCTCTCTCTCTCCTCCATCACCTCCCATCTCTTTCCCCTCTCCCTCCCCTCTCTCCACTTCCCACTCAGTCTCGTAAAAGAGCCATGAACCCCCCCTCCTCCGCCGTTCCCGAAATGAGACGTAAATAATGGAATCAACATCTGGTGGAGGAACAAGGCGGGGATGCCACCCTTCCTCCCCTTCTCCTTCTTCCTCCTTCCTTCCTCCTTCCTCTCGTCTTCTTCTTGTCTTTTGCCTTTCTCCTCCCTCCTCTTTTTTTGCCTCCTTCCTCTCGTCTTCTTCTTGTCTTTTGCCTTCCTCCTCCTTCCTTCCTCCTTCCTCTCGTCTTCTTCTTGTCTTTTGCCTTTTTCCTCCCTCCTCTTTCTTTCCTCCCTACTCTCGCCCCTCTTCTATCCTTCCTCTTAGCGTCCTGTCGTCTTTTGCCTTTCTCCTCCTTTCTCTTCTCTTCCTTCTTCTTGTCATCCTCTTGTCTTTTGCCTCTCTCGTTCCTATTCTTACCTTTATCCTTGTTCTTGGCTTCCTCTTGTCTTTTGCCTTATTCCTCACTCCTCTTTCCTTCCTTCTTACTCTCGCCTCTCTCTTCCCTCTTCTTTCCTTCCTCTTTACTCATGTCTTTCTCTCGTCTTTTGCCTTTCTCCTCCCTCCTCTCTCCTTCCTTCTTCCTCCCTCTCGCTTTCCCTCCCTTTTCATTTTTCTCTTCCCCTTCCTCCTCTATCATTCCCCTACTCTTCTCCCCTCTTATTCCTCTTCCCCTTCCACTCCGTATTCTTCTCTACACCTCCTTTTATTCCTCTCCTTCTTACTCCCCTCCTCCACTCCTCCCCCTTTCCTTTCCTTTAAATCATCCATGCCCCCCCTTCCCCCTACCCCCTCCCCCATCTCCCGCCGCCTCGCCCCCCGACAAAAAATGCCATCCAAGCCCCACCACCTCTCCCCCTTCCCCCTTCCCCCTCCCCCCCTCTCATGACAAACCCAGCGGCGTGGGAACCTCCTGCCTTGTCAGAGCGCGCATGACACCTGCTCGACCTTTGGCGCATGGCGGACTCGAGGTCGACGGCGAGAAGAAGAAAGAGGAAGTGGATGAAAAAATTAAGAAAGGGACGAGAAGCGAATTTTTTTTTTCAGAATGGGCGCTGGACGTCTGTGGGCGGGCGTGCGGGCGGGCGGGCGGGCGGCAACGGATTTCGAAATGGTTCTCACTTTTTTTTTTTTTTTTTTTTTGAGGGGTGTCGCTGTTTTTTTTCTTCTTCTTCTTCTTTCTTCCTTTTTTGTTATCTGGTTATTCTCTATAAACTCTCATACACACTTACCTATAAATACATACACATATGTATACATCAAAGTATACACACGCGTCTCAAAAGATAATAAATAATAAAGAGAGATGAAAGGGGTAAAAGAAAAAAATAGAACGAAATATAAAAATATATAAAGAATGAAGGAAAATACATTTACATGCTTTAAATAGAAGTGAAAAGTATTAATAAGATCAAATCTTTTTTTTAATACTTTTTATTTTTTTATTCTGTTTTCCTTATATTTTTCTATGTTGAGTCTATCATCAGTAATTCAATATCTCAGATGATAATGTACGTGCTATAAAGTTTGTATTGAATTAATTTGAAAGGAAATTCATATACAAATTTGATACAGATATCTATGAAATAATTATTGTTGGTTTGTAGTAATTCACTTGTTTCTTACGCAAAGCATTGTGGGTACAGTGTTTTGCTGGATTACGAGAATATCGTATTTCAATTTTATTGATTATGGATTACGTCTATGTTGTGTAGTAATGTATGATAGAATGATTGACTGCGATATTTATTATATAACTCCATTCTGCACGTCAAAGAAATAGATTGATCTATGTCAAAAAGTGGAAAAATAGGTGTGGTTTTAAAAAGAGAAATGTATTATGCTTTTCAAACGTCATCGAAACATGTTGTGTACATGTTACTACTACAAAGAGTGCAATGTACTGATCATTATGCTACTGTATCTGCACACTGGAAAAAAATCTGATTGTATTATTTTGGCTACGTTGTTTTTAGATACATGATGGTAAAAGTTCATAAAGATTGCTTTTGTATTTTGCAAACAAACGATATAAATCAATGTGTTTTAGATAGATTATCTCATAAAGGAAAAATATTGCGTATGATATTGTTCTGTCCTTTTATTACTCTCTCTCTTTCTAATTTTGTTTTTCACTGTTCCTCGTAGTAAATGATAATACAAGTTGCAGTTCTTCTTCTTCTTATCATTATCATCATCATCATCATTATTATTATTATTATTATTATTATGATTGTTATTATCATTATCTTTATCATTGTTATTATTATCATTATTATTATTATTATTATTATTATTATTATTATTATTATTATTATCATTATTATTATCATTATTGTTATTATCAATATTAATATCATTTTTGCCATTATCATTATTATTATCATTATTATTATTATTATTAT
>NC_091590.1:20786491-20788991 GCF_042767895.1 Penaeus vannamei | reverse complement strand
GGGGGGGAGAGGGGAAAAAAATCACGTCATTTGTTGCTAATATGCTAATTAAGGCCAACGACTATGACACATCCCCAATCAAGGGAGTGGATTGGCCAATCCCCCCCATCCCCCTCCTCCTCCCTCCCCTCTCCCCTCCCCCCATTACTCTCGGATTTCCCCCACTCCCTCCACCCCACCTCCTTAATCCCCCTTTCCCTTTCCCCCCTCTGCCCCTTTCCCATCGGACCTCCCCCACCCCACCCCCACCCCACCCCCTCTCCACCCCTTAATCCCTCTTCCCTTCCCCCTCTGCCCCCATCGGACCCCCCCCACCCCCCACCCACTGCCTCTCCCGCAACTGGGGCTAGATACATCTTCATTATAAAGATTATAGACCTTGTTACAGGGTCATTAAAACATGGGAATAAGTGGCTTGTAACGAGTCGTTCAGGCGAGTGGCTTTCTTAATCCAGCGTGCGAGGGGACACAACACTCGTAAAAAAAAATCATATCTCTCTGCTTGCATTCTCTGTCTATCTATCTCTGTCTATCTTGTCTGCTACCTGTTTGTCTGTCTCTGTGTTTATGTTTTGATCTGTCTGTCGACCTCTTTCTCTCTCTCTTTCTCGCTATCTATCTCTCTCTTACTCCCTCCTCCATCCTCTCTCTCTCTCTATCTATCTATCTATCTATCTATCTATCTATCTATCTATCGATCTATCTATCTATCTATATCTCTCTTACTCCCTCCTCCATCCTCTCTCTCTTTCTCTCTATCTCTTTCTCTCACTCTCTCCTGCTACCTCTTCCATCCTTCTCTCTTTCTCTCTCTCTCACTCTCTCTCTCTCTCTCTCCCTCCCACCCTCTCTCTCCCTCTCTCCCTCCCTCCTTCTTTCTCTTATCCCCCTCTCCTCCCCCCTCCCCTCCGCTCTTAATCTCCTTAATTTCTTACTCACTTCACTCATTTTTAACGGCCCTTATGTATTCATTGCCTCATTCATCCGCTCGTTTATCCGCCTCAGTAGACTCGGCACTCATGTACTCACCGGGTAATTCTTTACTCATTCCTCATTCACTCACTCACACGGGGTCTGACCTCTCTCGCTCGCCCAGTAGCCAAGTTTCTTTGAAAATGGGTTTCTTCTCTACGTTTGCCTGTCTCTGTGTGTGTTGTTCTGTTGGTCTGTCTGTCTCTGTCTCTCTATGTGTCTCTGCTTCTGTCTCTGTCTCTGTCTGTCTGTCTGTCTCTCTCTCTCTCTCTCTGTGTCTCTGTCTTTCTCTGTGTCTCTGTCTCTGTCTCTGTCTGGCTGTCTGTCTGTCTGTCTGTCTGTCTGTCTGTCTGTCTGTCTCTCTCTCTCTCTCTCTCTCTATCTATCTATCTATCTATCTATCTATCTATCTATCTATCTATATTATCTATATATATATATATATATATATATATGTATATATATATATATATATATATATATATTATATATATATATATATATATATATATATATATATATATTTATATATATATATATATATATATATATATATATATATATATATATATATATATATATATATATATATATATATATGAATGCCTACCTGTCTGCTTATCTATCTATCTATCCTTATCTACCTATCTATATCTGTCTTTCCATCTACAAACCAATTATTCTACAAATATGATTATCTTTTCCTATCAATCCCTCTTTTCGTTGAGAGAGACGCCAAAGAAACAAAGCAGGCAAAAACGGGAAAATAATGATAACGACATAATTACAATATCAATCTTAATAATAAGAGAAGACGAGAAAATTATACGAAAATTAACATCAACAACAACTATATAAAAACAGACACAGTTAACAGCACCAAAGAAAAATTACGAACTAGACAAAGAAAAAAAAGTTAATGAAAATGATGAAAGGATAATGAAAAGGACAATAAAATGGATATTAATATCAATGATAAGTAACTACAGTCGAACACGTTACAGCACGAAGGTTGTTGTTTACAAAGTGGCAGGAGAGGCGACCACTTGCAGTTTTCGTGGAAGCGGAGGTCGAGGGCCACAGCAGGCACTTCACCCTCCCAGTGCCTCCTGTGCCACCTCCCCCCCCTCTCTCTTAACCACTCTGCTCTTCGCCTCCTTTTCTCGTCCTCTGGCTCTTCTCTCTCTCTCTCTTTCTTTCTTTCTTTCTTTCTCTCTCTCTCTCTCTCTCTCTCTCTCTCTCTCTCTCTCTCTCTCTCTCTCTCTCTCTCTCTCTCTCTCTCTCTCTCTCTCTCTCGTGTCTTATCTCCCTTCGTTTATCACTCTTATTCTTTGATATCCCTCTTCTCCTCTTCCGCTTCAGCGTCTGTCACTCGCCAACCTTTCCTTCATTTACCTATTCTCTCTTCATTCAATCCATCTTCTTTTCATTCCCCTTATCACCATCTTCGTTTACATCCTCTCCTCCTTCTTTTCTTCTTCTTCCCTCTCCCCTCTATCGCCTGCCTCCCTTCCATCCCCCCTTTCCT
>NC_091590.1:20759482-20771982 GCF_042767895.1 Penaeus vannamei | reverse complement strand
ACGACCTATCACGTTATTTTACCGCTATAATAATTATTAATCATATTAAGACCTAAAAATAACACTTCCGTCATCCTTAATAAATAAGATGAAATGCAAAAGAAAAACATACCATAGGATTCACATTCAAAAAAAATATATAAGGAGGATGAGAGAGCGTTCAAATTTTAATCACAGAGTGTGCTCTCTGCCGCCCGCCAAGCGAACAGAAGTGCACACCACAAGTAGCAAGTTTAAACTGAGGTCTGATGGGGAGGCTGACCCGAGAGGGAGGGGGAGGGAGGGAGGAGGGGGAAGGAGGAGGAGTGATGCCACGGGTAGCATTCCCGACCTTTCCCATTATTTTATGTTATTCGTGTACTATTGCTCTTTGGTTGTTATAGATTGTGGTATGTTATGTTGTATTTGTTGATGATTTGTCGGATAATATTTTGATATGTCCGGATGAAGTGTGTATGTATCTTATATTAATAAGTTATGACGCTTTTTCGGTTGATAATTACGCACTTGGCATCTCTGGTTTATAATGCCCAGCTTCCAAACATTGCTTAAGCTCCGCCCCTTCTGTTTAAACAATATCATTTTCTTTAATTTCTAGATTTACACATATTTTTTTTTACCCTATACTATATTCTTGTGGTATATGAAAGTGTATGCTATAGAAGATCTTGGGTTTTCATTCAAGTAACTCTCTAGATACAGATGAAGAGAACAGTAAGGTACAAAGACAAATTAAACGCAACAAGACTATATTAACAGTTTTTGAATTTCCTTCGAGTAAAATCCTTCGGCAGTACTTATGAAAATATCAATTTTATAGGATAGAAGACTCTATATTTTGGGAGACAGAAGAAATATCTCTCCTCTTAAAAATCCCGTCTTGGCAGGCCCATCTTGGCTCCTCCTCTTGACCCCCGTTCTCTTGACTGGTGGCGCCGCCCTGGTGGCAGTCAAGAGAAACAGCCTGGGCATTAATTCAATATTTCTTCAATATAAGAGAAACAAATTCATCAGATTCATCAAAGGAAACACGCAATCGCCACGAGGAACAGAGCGGCAAGTTGAGCGAGCAGAGAGAGCAGCGAATTCTTAAAGAAAGTTTGGTGGCAAGCTGGGCGTCTGGCGAGCGCCGGCAACGCGCGGGTCGCGGCCAACTTACAAGTACGGGAGGCAGTGTGGCTCAGCGGTTAGTTTACACCGCGCACTGTCGGAGGAGAGATGTGCCACTCGTGTCTCGTGGTCACTGTACAATTCCGCTGACATGATCGTAGTGTGTTGATAATACAAGTTAAGAAAAACTTTTTTGTGATTGAAGTGGTATTCGAACACTACCACCAAAATGAAGAATACTGTGGCATTATACGTGTTTGCAAGTGTTTTTGCGAGCTGTTCTGTAGCTTTCGTGTACAACGCTCCAGAAAATTGTGACTGGACCTTCCGCGACGAAGCGCAGAGAGAAGTGTCTTTATCGTGCAGCCTAAGGACAATCGGGAACGACTTCGACAGCAGCAATTTTTCTATCGCACAAAGTGAACATACGACTGAATTAGAAATCCTGTGCAGTGATGTGTTGTTCTTCCAATCGTCGCTTCAGCCTCGCGTGTTTCAGCGGCTCTACAACTTGGACACGATTTCGATCGAGTTCTGCAAGCTGACCAGCCTGCCCGCCGGGGCCTTCCTCGGCCTGGACGCTATGAAGGCGCTGGCGGTGCGGACGCACAACAGCGACTGGAGTGCCATGGCGTTAGAGCTGAACCCCGACAGCCTGGTAGGCATGCCTCATCTCGAGCGCCTCGACCTCGGCCAGAACAACATCTGGAATCTGCCTGAGCGCGTGTTCTGCCCGCTGCCTGCGCTGCGCCACCTCAACCTCACGTGGAACCGCCTGCAGGACGTGTCTGAGGTAGGCGTCTCCGGCAGCTGCGGCGCCCACTTGGTCACCCTCGACCTGTCAGGAAATGACCTGGTGGTTCTCCCCGAGGCGGGGCTCGCCGGCCTCGAGTCGCTGCGAGAGCTGTACCTGCAGTACAACGACGTGTCGATGCTGGCCGACGGGGCCTTCTCCGGGCTGTCCACCCTCAGCGTGCTGAACATTTCGAGCAACCGCCTGGTGGCGCTGCCCCCGGAGGTGTTCAACGAGACCCTGGGCCTGACGGAGCTCCACCTGCAGAACAACAGCCTGAGCGTGCTGGCGCCGGGGCTCTTCTCCGCGCTCAGCCGCCTCACGGTGCTCGACATGTCGTTCAACCAGCTCACGTCGGAGTGGGTGACGGCGGAGACGTTCCGTGGCCTCCTCAGGCTCGTGGTGCTCAACCTCAGCCACAACCGCCTCACGCAGGTCACCCTCGACATGTTCCGCGACCTCTCCACGCTGCAGGTGCTCGACCTCCGCCACAACTCACTCACCGTGCTGGGCGACATGACCTTCTCGCCCTTGGCCAACCTGCACAGGCTCGACCTCAGCTACAACAGCCTGGTGTCGGTCGAGTCTCGCGGCCTCTCGGGGCTGCACGTGCTGGCCTCGCTCTCGGTGGCGCACAACAACATCTCGCGCATCGCCCCCGAGGCCTTCCAGAACTGCACTAGCCTCCGCGACCTCCGCCTCGAGTACAACCTCCTTGAAGAGATTCCCGAGGCCGTGCGCGAGGCCAGCTCCCTGAGGACGCTGAGGATCAGCCACAACCAGCTGAGCGCCGTGGCCCAGGGCGACCTGACCAGCCTCTCGGCCCTCCGCCACCTCGACATGTCGAACAACTTCCTCCGCGGACTGTGCAAGTCCTGCCTGGCCGGCCTCGAGTACCTGGAGGTGCTCGACCTCTCGCAGAACGAGCTCAGCACAGTGCCACACGGCGCCTTCGACACCAACACCGGCCTGCAGCTGCTGCGCATGGACGGCAACAAGATGAGTGACATCAACGGTCTGTTTGCGTCTCTGTCCAACCTGTTGTGGCTCAATGTGTCCGACAACAGGATCTCGTGGTTCGACTACGCGCTCATCCCCGACCAGCTGCAGTACCTTGACCTCCACAACAACAGAATCCGCGACCTTGGCAACTACTTCAGTTTGGAGAGCAAGCTGGAGCTGAGGACCCTCGACGTGAGCCACAACCAGCTGGAGAGCCTGAGCGCGTCTTCGGTGCCAGACAGCGTGGAGCTTCTCTTCGTGAACAGCAACAAAATCACTCGCATCGCCACTGGCACCTTCGCCGAGAAGCGAAACCTGTCCATGGTTGACCTGTACGACAATCTGCTCAGCAAGATCGACCTCAACTCCATCAACCTGCCCCGCGTGCCCGAGGAGCGCGACCTCCCCGAGTTCTACATCGGCGGGAACCCCATCTTCTGCGACTGCAACATGGAGTGGATGCACCGCGTCCACCAGATCAGCAGCCTCCGCCAGCACCCTCGCGTCATGGACCTCGACAAGGTGACGTGCACCCTCCCGTACCCCCGCTCGGCAGAGAACCGCGTGCCCTTCCTCGAGACTCAGCCCTCGCAGTTCCTGTGCCCCTACACGTCGCACTGCTTCGCCCTCTGCCACTGCTGCGACTTCATCGCCTGCGACTGCCAGATGACGTGCCCCATCGGCTGCTCCTGCTACCACGACGGCACGTGGGCCACCAACATCGTCGATTGCTCGGCCAGGAACCACCACCAGCTGCCGGACGACATCCCCATGGACGCCACGCTGGTCTACATGGACGGCAACGAGATGCCCTTCCTCGACGCCCACCACCTGATCGGCCGCAAGAACATGAGGGCCCTCTACCTCAACAGCTCTCGCGTGGAAAGGATTCAGAACCGAACTTTCCACGGTCTCTCGACGCTGAAGGAGCTCCATCTTCATGACAATATGTTGGTCGAACTTGAAGGGTTCGAGTTCGAGCATCTGGAGCACCTTCGGGAGCTGTACCTTCAGAACAACCGTCTGAAGGTAATCAATAACGTCACCTTCGCAGGTCTGAAATCACTCGAAGTTCTTCGCCTGGATGGGAACTTCCTCTTTGAATTCCCTGTGTGGCACTTGAAGCTCAACAAGGGCCTCAAGGACGTTACCCTCGGCATCAACCTGTGGTCCTGCGAGTGCCAGTACATGGTCGACTTCAAGAACTGGCTCATCCGCGAGACGGACGTGGTGAAGGACGCCAAGAGCATCTTCTGCGTGTCCAACTCCACGGGCGAGCCAGGCCCTTACGTGCTGGAGAGTTCGTACTCCTGCGAGAACTTCGTGGCGACTTCCATCGTGCAGGAGAAGCTGGAGAACGACTTCCTGCAGCCGGTGCTGATCACGCTGGCCATCTTCTTCGTGGTGCTCGTGATGGGCGTCGTGTTCGCCGTGTTCCGGGTGCGCCTCCAGGCCAGCGTGTCCAAGAAGTGCGGCCTCAAGTGCTTCCCCTCCCAGCCCGCCCCCGCCAAGGAGGAGGAGAGGAACATGCTCTACGACGCCTTCGTCAGCTACAGCGAGATGGACGCGCCCTTCGTCACCGAAGTGTTCGCCGCCGAGCTGGAGAACGGTGACCCCTCCTACAAAGTGTGCCTTTCTTCCAGAGATTACCAGACTGTCGGTTCATATGTGGGTGATTTTATTGTGCAGTCGATTGAAACAAGTCACAAGGTGGTTCTAGTCCTTACGAAAAATTTCGTTGATCACGATTGGTGCAAATTTTCTTTCAAGGCCGCCCACGTCGAGGCGCTGAAAAGCCTGAAAAATCGTGTGATTGTGGTGATGTGTGGTGATGTAGATGAAAGTGACATGGATTCAGATTTATCAGGAATCGTCAAAAGTGCGACCAAGCTGAAGTACGAGGACAAGTCCTTCTGGAGCAAGCTCCACGCTGCCCTCCCCGGCGGCGCCAAGAAGATGTCCCAGCAGTGTTACATCACAGAGACCAACTACATCATGAGGAACAGCGTCCCCGTGCTGTCGCCGAACCACAACCTGAAGCAGAGCCAGTTCATGCCCAACATGGTGCTGACCAACACCCTCAAGACGCCCGTGTCCCACTACCACCAGCAGCATCACTATCAGCACACGCAGCCGTCCATAAACAGCGACACGGGCGACCTCGACAAGACCTTCGTCAGCGTGGAGACGGCCCAGTCCAGCCTCGCCCCGAGCCTCAACCACTCGTACATGTCGATCGACTACGCCGCCGCTCGCAACTCCCACATCTACGCCTCCATCGACGAGACGACGCCTGCGCTTCCTCCGTCCACGCTCCCTTCAGTGCACACGCTCCACCAGCACCTCCGTCAGCAGCAGCACGTGGAGCCCCTGCGTCAGTATCTACCCCAAGACGTGCTGTCGAGTCAGCAGCGCCGACCTCTCACGGGCGCGCCGATGCAGACCTTCGATCAACCAGCTGTCAGTGCGTCCTATTTCATATAAATATTGTATAAAAAAAATATCTAAATATATATATTATCTATATTATAATTTTCTCTGATATGTGTGGCTGAGCTGTAATGATGAGAAAGTATGGACCGGGGAGCAATGACGAGATTTTGTGAGTGTTTTAGTAATAGACCACGTGAGTATGTCATTGTTTATGTCTAGTCAAGATGAGTGACAGCTGTACTAGTGCCTTCACATTACGGCCTTTGTTGTAGAACTGTTGCTGAGTCGTCTAGCTTATGTAGCGCTCCTTGCTTACTGTCACATTTGTATATATGTACTATATTTCCACTGTATAAATCGTGATATCTTTGGCCAAAGTGTGATAATATTTAGCTGTTACGTTGAGCTCAAATCGTGAGTCTATAACGGGTATTTTTATAAAATCAAATAATTACAAAAATAAAAGATGAATTGTTATGTATGTCTATCTTTCCGACCTCCGATGAAATGAAAACAAAATTATGATAACGAAGAGAAATGGAATTAATTGATCAAAATATAACAGATAAACAACAATGATAACAAGGATAACATTTATGAAAAATAATTGATTAAAATTAGAATAAAAACAATGAAAATATTTCAATGATAACAAAAGTAAAGATAACAATAACATCAACTATAATAATCAGAGCATAATGAATACATCATGAGCAAATAAATGAATGCTAATGATTACCACGATGTCAAGAATCCTCCTCCTATAAATAAAAAAAAAACGATTTAAAGAACTCACTTAAAGAGTTGAGGTGAATACCGAGGGAAGAAATTCCCACGGGTGAGCAGCCACGGGAGGGAGATGAATGAGTAGCCAATGGGAAGCCGCGAGAAGCATTAATCATGTGTAAAGACTTTAACCCAAAATCGAACATATTCTTTAATCAACGAAGCAAAATCAGAGGCTAAGAAGAATAAATATTGGAATTAAACAAGAAAAAATGGCTGGAATTAAAAAAAAAAATGGCTGAGAATAAAACAATGGAAGCACAACACGAAAGGGGAAGAATGTATACATAAAAAGAGAAGCCACAGGGGGAAAAAATGGTAAATGGTATCTTTGAGAAACCTGTTGTAGTAGGTTGGAAAACACGACCCCGAGAAACCCTACCTGACCCACGCACTCGGGGCGACCCCCTGGGACACTGTCCTTCTCCCCTTGCCCTCCCCCCCCCCCCCCCAAACACGCACCATACCGACCCTTCCCATCTCTCCCCCGGTACCCCTGCCCCTGCCCTCCCATACCCCGCAGGACACACACTCGCAAACAAGTAACCGTCGCTGGTCACGAATACCCGAATACCCGAATACCCGGGATCCGAATCAGGTAGACGGTTTCCAGCCTGTTGATTCCAGTTTGCTGGGACGTTGCACGCGGGCCGTGGCTCTGGTCAGAAAAATACTATAAAAGAAAACGAAGAATACGAATCCAAGAAAAAAATTTAAAAAATAAAAAAAATGAATAAAACACACACGCACACACGGAAGAATTCTCAAACAAAAGGCGATCCTTTCATCTCGAGCATCTAAACAAAAGCCGGGCCCCCCCTCCCCCTCCCCAACCCCCACCCCCCAGCGTCCCCACGAGGGAACCCCCCCCCCTGACCTGAGGTTGTGGTGCGCTCCACTTGACCATAAATCATAAAGGGATCGCGCCGAGCCCCCAACACTGGCCGTGATCTGAGTCGGGGTCGAAGCGATACAAAGTGCGATCGGTGTTAATGCAGATCTGAGAGGCAGGGAAGCCTAAAGACGAAGCTTTTATCACTGTGGGAAAAAAAGAGCTGTGAGGAGGAAGCGAGGTAAGCGTGGCCGCTAATCACTCGCTGTTTGGGAAGCTAATCTCAGCTGAGGGAGGAAACGCGTTAGAAGGAAGGATTTATAAGAGAGGAAAACAAAAGGAAACGAGGGAAATGATATGAGTCAAAATAAACGACAAACAAAAACAAAAATAATGAACAAAATACATTATAGCAAGCACGTTTAGCTTAGAAATCAATCATTATTAAAACGACATTGCATTAAAAAACAAGAGAAAGAAAAGAAATCATTACTAAAAAGTAATTAATTATAAACACCACTTTTATTCTAAGCGTCAAAGTTGCAACACGAATGAAATCAATGACCTGGAATATGACTTTCAGTAACATAATGTTTGCGTATTGTGAATTCGTTAAACGTGGAATATCGAGGACAAACCTACAGTATAATGAAGAAATGCCTCATTAACATGACAATGTAACATGAATAACCATAATACGAAACACATTTTGGATACAAATGCGTCAATGGATCCTCTACAAAAATATATTTTGACGTGAAAACAGTATTCAGAATGGAAAGAAAAAGCTTCATAACATTCATGACACATCAATGATATTGTAGTTATTCTAGATTCATTTGTATTTATTATTTCAGAAATAACAAAATTTCATTATGGTACATTTGAACAACATTGTACTGCACTATGAAAAAGGTGATCTTGATAGCAATGGTAATACTAATAATGATAATCATATTGATAAAAATGATGATAGCCAAGATGATAATAAAAATGATAATAATGACGACAGTGAAGATGATATTAACAATAATGATACTAATAATGGAACTACTAATAATGGAACTGCTACTACTACTCCTACTCCCATTACAACTACTATTACTACTGCTACTACTACTATTACTATTACTATTACTTTTATTACTACTGCTACTACTATTGCTACTACAACTACTACTTCTACTACTATTACTACTGCTACTACTACAATTACTACTATTACTATTAGTACTACAACTACTACGTCTACAACTATTAGTACTACAGATTACTATTACTACTACTACTACTGCTATTAATATTACTATTACTGCTACTCTTACTATTAGTATTACTACCACTACTACTAAAAACCATCATAATAGCAATGATAGGATAATATCACCACCCCCCATAACAACAATAGCAGTACTAATAGAAATAATGCTAATAGTAAGGATGATAGTGATGATGATAATAGAAAAGATTATAATTATGATAATGGTCATAATGATGATAATGATAATGGTAATATTAATAATAACAATGACAATGCTAATAATAACAAAAATGATAAAAAGAAAAAAGATAAAATGATAATGATAAAAATGCTGCTGATGATTATGATAATAATAATAATGACAATAATGATAATAATAATAATAACAATAATAATAATAATAATAATAATAATAATAATAATTATTATTATTATTATTATTATTATTATTATTATTATTATTATTATTAAAAATCATGACAATAGCAATAATGATAATGATAATAATAATATCAATATTACTACTAATAATACTGATAACAATAATGATGATAATGATAATGATGATAATGATATCGATAATGATAATGATGATAATGATATCGATAATGATAATAATAATAATTGCTAATAAGGATGATAATAATGATAACAATAATGATGATAGAAATGGAATGCTAAATATAATGAATATAATAACACATTCTAAAGATAACACTATCAAAAATAACGACAATGATTACTGTAATTATTGGCAATGGTAATATTGTCAATAGTAAATATAATACTAACTGCATCAGTGTAAATAACAATGATAATGCGAATAATAGTAAAATCAATGATAATCATCAAAATTTTTTTAACTGATGCGTTATTGATGCCAGTAATAGCAACAGCGAAAACAGCAGCAATGATAATAACATTTAATAACAAGATATAAAGATGATAATATTTAAAGCAAATACTACTGCTACTACCACTACTTCTGTACTGTTAATACTACCATCACTACTACTATTTCTATTACAAACTATGGCGATGGCAATAATGACAGTATTGCCAATAGTATGAATGGTAATAGTAATAACAATATTAATGATAATAGTATTAATGATGATAACAATAATGGCAATGGTAGTAATGGTGATAATAGTAATAATGATGATAATAATAACAGTATTAAGAATAACAATAGGAATAACAATAATAGTAACAATGATGATAATGATAATGATACTGATAATAGCAATAATCATTATTCTTATAATAATGATAATGATGATAATGATAATAATGATAACAGTAACAATAATGATCATGATAATTAATAACAACAAAAATTATAACAATTCTACTATGCTAATAATGATAATGATAAAATGATGCTAGTACTGATAACAATGGCAATAATATCATTGATAATTATAAAAAATATTATTATCAATAAAGATTATTATTGATAAAGATGATAATGGTACTAAAAATATCAATGATAATAGCGATAATGATAAAGATACTACTACTACTACTACTACCACTAATAATAATAATAAAAATAACAACAACAATAATAATAACAATAATAATAATAATAATAATAATAATAATAATAATAATAATAATAATAATAATAATAATAATAATAATAATAATAATAATAATAATAATGATAATAATGATAATAACAAAAATAATAACAATACCAATAATTATGATGACAATAATAATAATAGTAATAATGATAATGATAATAAAAATGAAAATGATAATAATCATAATCATAGTAATGATAATAATGATAATAATTATGATGATAATAGCAATAATGATAATGATAGCAACAATGATAATATCAAGATAAATAGTATACAGACAACAAAAAGGAAAATAATGGTAATGATAAAGATAGCAATAACAAGGAAATGACAACAGCAATAATTGTAAAGACTAAAGCAGCAGCAGCAATAATATTAATGATAACAATAAGTTGCAATATCAATAATTCATATGCACTGCTGCAACGGCGGCCACAGAAAACAGAGAAGCATAAGCCCGGTTCATTGCATCGTATCCGTTACACATTAATTTTTCTCGAAATACAATTCCCTGTACCGCGGGCTAGCCTTGGAATATCCGTAATTGATGTTGATTTGCTTTGGGAATAAACCGCCGACGTATCTATCATTGGTCTTAATGAAACTAGTTGAGCTTTGCCGATACAAAAATGGGAGTCGGTAATGTTCGAATTGGAAACGAAGTCGCGGTATCGTCATTATTTCGTATTTCGTCTGCTGTCGGAATCGCTGTAATTCCGTCCGTTCCTATAGCGAGACTTTAGCGTATAAAAAGGCCGAACGTAATGGTATCATAGTCACAATAACGTTCATATGCTACAGTAACCGCAGAAGAAATTATATGGTATCACGGTATACTTGAATCTAACGGTGTTTACTCAGGCCTATCGTAACGTTATACAAGCTGGCTGCCATAAAGTAGCTGATATTGTCTACGGGACTATTGGAAAATAATATGGCTTGGGTGAACAAGGGTGTTAAGTTCTATGGTGCCCAGAGGACAGGTATGAGGTGCTATGGTGCCCTAAGGAGCCCCGTGTGCTACCATACCCAGCGCAAAATTTACATATGATAATAGCGGAGAGGTTTACCATAACAAACAACAAAGCGTATTCAGAGAGAGGGGTTTAATGAGCTGTTCGAGTTTATGTATCGAAGCGGCGCTTGAGCTCAACGAAAATCTTTCTGTTTTCTTTTCATCTTTCTATTTTCTTTTATCTCGCCCGGATTATAATTCGAGTCGCGTCCGCCTGGATTTAAAGACTTTCTTCGACTCAGCTTGACGTTCAGGATTTTCAAACAAGATTGTTCTTCTATTTATTCTCCTCCTCGAGCCCGCCACGGGACGAGCACGCAAATGAACAGTATATCAAATGAAACCAAAACAATCTTGTCGACCACTGGGCTTCTTACTGCGCTCCCCCCCCCCCTCCCCTCCGCCCTCCCCTGCCCCCACCCTCCCGCCTCCCGCCGCCGCCCCGAACTCTTCTAGATTATGTTGTTATCCAGTCCTTCACATGAAGTTAATTACGAAACAGCGACTTGGCACACTGGCCGAGAAGCCCCGCGCCAAGAGGGACTTTCGCAAAGGACGACCTCCGAACAGTGGCCGCTTAATGCGAAATGATGCTCAGGTGAGTGGGGCTCTCGCCTCCGTGTGGGACGCCTTATAAGGGCCGCTGGCGTAGGCGTCATCTTGTGTACACTCGAGGGCTGTGGGTGTGATCTTTATAATATGAATTCGTGGGTGAGATCTTGCTCGTACTGAGAGGGGCGGCTGTGTGATCTCTATTATGAGGGTCGATTTTAATGCGGGATTTTCCTCGCTGGCCGAGCGGCGTGGCTGAGGCGCTGTTTGTGGCCGCGGTTCTAATGGGCGCGCGTGTGATCTTGCTCTTGCTCTTTGCGACTGTTCATCGAACTCTAGGAGACAACGGAGACAAATTACGGCTCATTCATTCGCTTCAATCAGAGCGTTATTACCAGAGCGACTTCCACGCTTCACTCGCTGCCATTTACGAGTGACTCTCCTCGCTTGCTTCGCCCAGCATTTACCCTCGAATAACATTCCGTGGCCGCGAAGGGAACGTAACATTACGCCTCCATCACCCAGGGCGATCCTCCGACCGTGGTCAATATCTGATACGGTAACCGTGTTTACTTCGGTTCCACTAACCAGGACGTGTTCCTGATATGTCTCTGCGATGTATTGGGTTTGGTTTAATGTTATTGCGGGGGTTTCAGAACATTAAACATTAGATATGAATAAATGATTTATTGTTTATTTTTCAGTCTTTTAAACATTAGGTGTGGATTGATTTTTTTCAGACTTTTAAACATTAGGTGTGGATTGATATTTTTTCAAACTTTTAAACATTAGATAAGAATAATAAATTTATAGTTCTTTTCAGACTTGTAAACATTAGATATGAATTAATATTTTCATAGTTCTTTTCACACTTTTAAACATTAGACATGAATTAATATTTTTATAGTTCTTTTCAGACTTTTTAAACATTAGAAATGGGTTAATATTGTTGTAGGTTTCTCAGAATTTTGAACATTAGATATGGATTAATATTAATAATTCTTAATACTCATATTTGATGTTGTATTTGAGGTTGATATTATTATTGCGTCTTTGAAGTGTCTGGTATTCGTGTCATAAAGATGTATTAGATGTGGATTTATGTTATTATTGCGTCCCAG
>NC_091590.1:20751982-20754482 GCF_042767895.1 Penaeus vannamei | reverse complement strand
AAGGAGGGGGGGAGGGGAGAAGGGAAAGGATGGGGTGGGGTAAAGGAATGGGAGGGGGTGAAGAAAAAAGACGGGATAAAGCGAAAGAGGAGTGAATGGAGGAAGGGGGAAGAAGGGATGGGGTGGGATGGGTAGGGGGTGAGGAAAACAGACGCGATAAAGGGAGAGGGAAGAGAATGGAGGAAGGGAGGGGGGGAGAAGGGATAGGAAGGTGGAGGGGAAGGGAGGGGGTGGGATGGGATGGGGTGAGGAAAGGGAGGAAGATATGAGGGAAGAGGGTGAGGAAAGGGAGGGAATGAGAGGAGATTGGGGAGGAAGGGAAGGAAGAGAGGGGGGAGGGGTGGAGGGAACAGGAAGGCGGAATTGGGAAAAGAAGGGGATGGAGAGGAGGTTGGGGGAGAGCAACAGAGGGATATGATGAGGGGGAGGGAGGGTGAAAATGGAGGGAGGAATGGGGAAGAAGGGTGGTTGGGGATTAGTATGATAACGATAATAATAATAGTAATAATAAAAATGATAATGATAATACTAATAATGATAACAACAACAACAAAACAACAGTAATAATAATAATAATGATAATAATAATAATGATAATGATAATAATAATGGTAATGATAATGATAATAGTAATTATGATAATGATAATAGCAATGGTAAAGACAATGATAATAACAATAACAATGACGAAAGTAACAACAACAATAAGAATGAAAGTAATAACAATAATTGATAATAATGATAATGACAATAATGATAGTAATAACGATAACAATAATAATAGTAAAAATTATAATACTAATAACAATATTGATAATAACGATAATAACAATAGTAAAAGATATTACTAACAATGATAACATTAGTAATAATAAAAAGAATCATGCGACTCCCTGGAAGCATGCAGCGTTGAAATGAAGTTTTGCATGATAATAACCCCCAAGAACATGCAGAAGCACAGACTTAAATGATAAAGAGAAGACCCACTTAAGTGATGAACAGGATGGCGGAACAAGTGAACAAACCACAAGTTCTTGTTAAGGCTAATTACAGGAGTGTGTCTGCGTTTGTTTGTATTTGTCGGACGGTAAAATGCGCTGTAGTGGATATGTGTGCTTGTATATTTGTGTGTGCGTGTGCGTTGAATGGTTTTTTGAGTGTTTGTGTGCGTGTGTGTTGCTATGTGTGTGTATGTACGTGTATGTGCGTCTGTGTGTACTACTGTATGTGTGGCTGATGCATGTGTATGTATGAGCGTATGTGTTTATTTGTCTTTGAGGTCTTGTAAGCGTATGTGTGTGTGTGTGTGGATGTACATTTTTTGAAGTCTTGTGTCGTTGTATATACATTTGCATGCCCGTGTATACATCTATGTGTACACGGGGTTCATACGATGTGTATGAATTTATGCGCATGTGTGTGAGCGTGTGTACGAGGCTTCGTGTGCACATATATGCATCTGGATATACTTGTTTCGAAGTATATAAGCCAAGAGGGAGAGAGCCTGCGAAACTCTACGCACATTCCCTCCAATTTTCACTCCCAGAGGCTCGACTTCATTGGAAGTTATATAATTGTGAAACATTAAATACGAACCACACATTTCTTTTTACGACTCGAGAGCAACTCAAGGGCCATAAAAGGAAATGTGTATATATTTATACATTTCCTTTTTTTATGCGCTTCTTTTTTTTTTACTCTCTCTCTCTCTCTTCCTCTTTTAGTTTCTCTCTTTTTTTTCTTTTTCTTGCAAGTGTCTCCGACTGCTTGATGAATAGCCTTTGCAGGATGAAGAGAGGAATTTGTGCAAAAAGACACCGACTCGAAATCGACTTTTCACTCTAAGAC
This sequence comes from Penaeus vannamei, assembly GCF_042767895.1. Taxonomy (NCBI): domain Eukaryota; kingdom Metazoa; phylum Arthropoda; class Malacostraca; order Decapoda; family Penaeidae; genus Penaeus; species Penaeus vannamei. The sequence goes on along the minus strand of NC_091590.1, from coordinate 20,752,634 downwards.
ACAATGAGAGTAAAAATTCTGCAAATGAATGAAAGTCTTGCGTTTTTGCAAAGATGCAGGAAAGTTGATGAAGTTGTAGATATAGCGAAAATATAGTTTAGATGTTCACGCACGCAGACACATACATACATACATATACATATGGATATATATATATATATATATATATATATATATATATATATATATATATATATATATATATATATATATATATATATATATATATATATATATATATATATATATATATATATATATATATATATATATATATATATATATATATATATATATATATATATATATATATATATATATATATATATATATATATATATATATATATATATATATATATATATATATATATATATATATATATATATATATATATATATATATATATATATATATATATATATATATATATATATATACACACCACACACACACACATACAGACACACAAACACACACGCACACACACACACACACACACACACACAAACACACACACACACACACACACACACACACACACACACACACACACACACACACACCTATACATATATACACGAAAATCCATCCATGTACATGTACATAGATAGATAGATTGGTAGATTTGTGTGTGTGTGTGTTTCTTCAC
>NC_091590.1:20748471-20751482 GCF_042767895.1 Penaeus vannamei | reverse complement strand
GGCAGACAGACATATAGAGAGAAAGAGAGACAGACAGACAAATAGAGAGAATGGTGGAAAAGAGAGACAGAGAGAAAGAAAGAACGAGAAACAGACAAGAAAACAAATACAAATTGACATTCTCCACCACTTGCAAAAAAAAAAAGATCACTGATATCATATTCCCAATTTTCAAAAAAAAGGCAACTGAGGAAGAAAATAAATAGGAAGAAGAAAAAAATCTTGTTAATCCTTGAGAAACTTTCTTAAGCTGTCCAAATAAACCCGAGATCTAATAGGATGATCAAAATTAGGAGGAAAGGAAGAAGAAAAAGGAGAGGAGGAGGAAAAGGGGAAGAAGAGGGGGAGGAGGAGGAAGGAAGGAAGGAGGAAGGAGGAAAGAGAAGGAGGAAGGAAGGAGGAAGGAGGATGGATTGGAAGACAGAAAGAGAGAGGAGGAGGAGGAAGGAGGAGGTGGGGGAGGATGGAGGAGGGAGGAGGAAGTAGGAGGAGTGGTGGGAGGAGGAGAATAATAATACAAAAGAAGTAGAGGGAAGGAAGTGGGCAAGGAAGAAGAAGAGGAGGAGGAAGAGAAAGAGGAGGAGGAGGAGGAAGAGAAAGAAGATTGGATGATAAACAAACAGGAAAGGAAAAATCTGGAGGAGGAAGGAAAATGGGTGATAAACTTAAAGGAAGGGAAGAAGGAGGAGGAGGAAGAGATAGAAACAGATTTGAGAATGATAAACAAGAAAGAAAGGAAGAATAGGAAGAGAAGAAGGGCGAGGAGAGGAGAAGCAGAAAATAATAAGAAGAAGAGAAAGGAAAAGAACAAGAACAAAAAGAAAAAGGAGAAGAAGACGAAGACAAAGAAGAATAGAAAGAAGGAGAAACAGAAAAGGAAAAGGAGAGATAAGAAAGAAAGGAAAGAAGCAAAATAAGTTATAAGCATGACAATAATAAAGACAATAACGATGTATAAAATGAAAAGAAAAAGAATTAAAAATAGATTCAAAATACACAAAGAAACGATCTAATAAACAAAATTCCAAAAGAAAAATTGATAAAACGATTCCCCAAAATAGGCGGGAAAATAGACCCCCCCCCCGACCCCCACCCACCAACCCTCCCGACCGCCATCTTGGTTTTCTGAAGTTTACCGCCATCCCCTAATCATGTCGACAGATCGTGTTTACATTATATTAGTCTCTCAATTAAGGGTCGAGGAGGGCGGAGAAAAAGGAGGTCGACTTCTTCAAGGGTTTGAAAAGTCAACAGGAAGGAAGGAAGGCAAAGGAGATGGGAGAGCTTTTTTTTTTTTTTTGAAGGCTCAGAGGAGGCGGCAGGAGTAGGGAGCGGGGGAGTTTGCTAATTGTCCAAGCTGTGTCATCGTGTCTCTCTCTCTTTTTGTCTTCTTTTTAAAAAAGGTAATTTTTTGTTCAGGAATGAGGATTGAATCAATATAGTTATGTAATTACTAAAGAAACAGGAGAATTAGTGTGTGTGTATTCGGTGTGTTGGTGCGCGTTATTGTGTGCTAGCGTTCGTGTGTGTGTGTGTATCAACTAATCATGTGTTGTATATGTATTATGTGTGTAATGTGTGTGTGTATGTGTGTGTGTATGTGTGTGTGTGTGTGTGTGTGTGGTGCGTTTGTGTAAAACGCGTATCGCGTGTCAATGTGTATATCGTGTAGGAGGTGTGTAACGTGTGTGTGTGTGTGTGTATATGAGAGAGAGAGAGAGCGTAGGAGGCCTAGCGTATAAGTATATGTGTATTTATACGTGTACCTGTGCGTGCATACATGTACTTTATACCTACACGGCGCCCATGACCCCACCGCCTTCAGTCCTCAACCCCCCCCCCCTCCCCCGTCTCCAGCCTCTGCAGCGTCGTGAGGAGCCCTTTGCAGTAACCGTCTTCCTCCCCGTCCCCCGCCCATGAAACCCCGCCCGCACGCCCACGCCCGCCGCTTCATTCCGGCCAGGCGCAGAAACGGGAATCCGGGAGAAACACCAGCTCAGCCTCTCACTCCTCGTCGCCATTGCTTCCTCATTTCCTCATCATCTCATCTTCTCTCATCTCGCCTCGTCTCCTCACTCCACCTCCACGCCTCCGCTTCTTACTCCCCCCTTGGTGGTCGACCTCCACATCTCCACTTCGATTTTTTTACCCTCCACCTCTTGTTCCACCTTGTTGATCCACCTCCCCACCTCCTCTTCGAAGTCCTCAACCTCCACTTCTTGTTCCACCTCTTTAATCCCCCTCCACACTCCACTTCGGATCCCTTTCCCTCCACCTACTCTTCCACCTCGTTAATGCACCTCCACTTCGGATCCTTTACCCTCCACCTCTTGTTCTACCACGTTAATCCACCTTTCCACCTCCGCTTCGAGTCCCTTACCCTCCTCTTGTTCTGCCACGTTAATCCACCTTTCCACCTCCGCTTCGAGTCCCTTACCCTCCACTTCTTACCTCCCCCTCGATGGTCCACCTCCACATCTCAACTTCCAAATCTTTACCCTCCACTTCTTGCCCACCCGATGCCATACTCCACCTCGAAACCTCACCCCTTCCGCCCTCCACCTCCCTCCACCTTGACATCTCCACCACACCGAACCTCTGGCCCGCCCGCCCCCTCCCCTTCCCCAATTCACCTCACCATTCCCCCTACCACTCTAGGCCTCAAACCCTTCAGCCCTTTCCGACTCACCCGCCCCCTCCCTCCTCTTTCCCCAGCCTCCTCTTTCCCCTCCTTGAACCCCAACACCCCAACTCGACCCTTACCTCACCTCCACATCCCACCTTCGCTTCCCACTCTCACCATTTTCCACATCCCCCTCTCGCGCCCCACCTCTTCCCCTCTCACACCTTTCGTGTCACTCCCTCTCCCCTTTCCTCTCACACCCTCCCCCTCCCCTCTCACCAATTCCACCACCTCTCATATCCTCTCTGTTCAACCCTCCCCTTCCCTTTCCTCTCACTTCCCTTCCTCCGCTCTCCCTCTCCTGCTATTTCCCTCTAACTCCTGACTC
>NC_091590.1:20730971-20735971 GCF_042767895.1 Penaeus vannamei | reverse complement strand
TGACGGAGATGTAAACACAATTACCTGGCGGTGTGAGCTGCTTATTTTTGTCTGCAGGAGGCGAGGAAGGGGAAGGAGGAGGTGGCGAAGGAGGGAGGGGGAGAGGGAGCGGGAGGAGGGAGGAGGTGGTGAAGGAGGGAGGAGGAGAGGGGGAAGGAGGAGGTGGTGAACGAGGGTGGAGGAGAAGGGAAGGAGGGAGGGGGAGAGGGGGAAGGAGGAGGTGGCGAAGGAGGGAGGGGGAGGGGGCGAAGGAGGGAGGGAGAGGTGGTGAAGGAGGGAGGAGGAGAGGGGGAAGGAGGAGGAGGGAGAGGGGGAAGGAGGGTGGAGGAGAGGGAGAAGGAGGAGGGGGAGAGGGGGAAGGAGGAGGGGGAGAGGGGGAAGGAAGGAGGTGGTGAAGCAGGGAGGGGGAGAAGGGGAGGGAGGAAGTGGCGAAAGGGGGAGGGGCAAGGAGTGAGGGAATAGGAGGAGATGGTGAAGGAGGAGGCGGAGGGAGGAGGTGGCAAAAGGGAGAGTAAGAGAGTTATACGGAGGGGGTGGCAAAAAGGGGGGGGAAAAGAAGGGGGAGTTGGTGTAGGGGCGGAGGGGGACGTACCTTAGGAGGAGGGGGCAAGGGAGGAGGTGGCTAAGGGGGAGGGAGGGGGGGGGGGGAAGAAGGAAGTACACCTTATGAGTCATGATGGATGTACATGTGTGTGTGAGTGACAGAGTGTGTTTTGGGTACGCGAATGCTTTTTTAAGTTTATGCGTGGAATCACTCTGGCTTTTGTGTGTCTGAAGGAAAAGAGTGTGTTTACATCTTTCATGAGAACTTTCGCCACAGACACAAATTCGAATGCAGCCACGTACTCAAATCACCTTTTGCTGTCTGTCTGCTTGTCTGTCTCTGTCTGTCTGTCTGTCTGCCTCTGTCTCTGTCTCTGTCTCTGTCTGTCTCTCTCTCTCTCTCTCTTTCTCGCTTTCTCTCTCTCTCTCTCTCTCTCTCTCTCTCTCTCTCTCTCTCTCTCTCTCTCTCTCTCTCTCTCTCTCTCTCTCTCTCTCTCCCTCCCTCCCTCCCCCGCACATATACACAAAAACAAACAAAAAAATTGCCAGTATATTATTCCTTCCTTCCCCTCCTCCATTTCTCTCCCTCCTTTCCACTCCCCTTGTTTCCCTCCTCTCCCATCCGTTTCCCTTACCCCCTCTCCACTCTCTCTCCCTTTTCTTTCCCCCTAACCTCCCTCTCCTCTTCTCTCTCCCTCCTCTCCCTTCCACATCCTTTACCCATTCCCCTCCCTCTCTCCCCATTCTCCACCCTTCCCATCCTCCCCTTCCTTCCCCTATCTTTTCTATCCTATCCCTTCCCTTCCCCTCCCTCCCCTCTCAATCCCTTACCCCTTCCCCTCTCCTTCCCTTCCTTTCCTTCCCCCTCCCCTTTCTTCCCTCCTTCCCTCTCTCTCCCTTCTCTCCTTCCCTCCCCTCTCCTCCTCTCTTCCTCCCCTTTCTTCCCCCTTCCTCCTCCTCCCTCCCTTCCCTCACCTTCCCTCCCTCCTCTCCCTTCCCTTCCCTCCCCTCCCTCCCACATCCTCCTCCCTCCGTCGTGGGTATTACGCCCTCCGGTATGATATATAGACCGGAAATGACTCCCTCCTTCTCGCTGCATCGGATGGATTGAATATTCATGCCCCTTATCCGGATATGTTATACGTCCGCTGCTGCTGCCGCGCGCCCGTCAGCCGCCCACGGCCTATCCCGCCTGCCAAAAATTCGTCCGGTTCAGATGCGGTTCCCGGTTCTCTCTATTTTGTGTGTGTGTGTGGGGGGGGGGACTTTTTCTATTTATTCATTTATTTATTCATTTTTTCCTCTCTTTATCTTTATTTTCTCTCTCTCTCTCTCTCTCTCTCTCTCTCTCTCTCTCTCTCTCTCTCTCTCTCTCTCTCTCTCTCTCTCTCTCTCTCTCTCTCTCTCTCTCTCTCTCTATCTATCTATCTATCTCTATCTCTCTTTCTCTTTCCCTCCCCTCCCTTCTACCTCCCTCCCTCCCTCTGTTCGCTTATCCGAATTTCTCGAGCGGATGGCCGTTGGAGAGGAGAGACACCCGGGGCCGAGAGGGGCAACCGTGCAAGATGACACAGCATTTTTTTTTTTTTTTTTTTTTTTTAGAGGGACAAAACCCTAGCGAGAAGACACACGTTATCCTACGATCAGCGGAATGAATAAGGGTAACATATGCCTCCCTTTCCCCTCCCTCTTCCCTCTTTCTTTCTCTCCTGCTCTTTCTCCCTCCTTCGTCCCGTCTCTGAACTCGATAATCTCCTTTTCTCTCTTTTCCTTCTTCAATTCCTTTTTTTTTTTTTGCTATTTGACTCCCCTCCCCCTGATTCTCAAGTGTTCCTCTGTCCTTCTCCCTTCCCCCCTCCCTTCCCCCCATCGTTGCTCCTTCCTTGAATTTTATAATCCTCCTCCCCTACTCCTCCCCTCCTCCCACCCCCACCCCCCCTTCCCCTCTTTATACCACTTCTCCATCCCTCCCTTGCGCCCCCTACCCTTTCCCCTTTTCTCTCCTCCCCCTCATCCAGCTTTGCCTTTTCCCTGAATTCTATAAATCCCCCTTAGCTATACATTTCCTTTCCCCTTGCTGCTCCTTCCCTCCCCTTTCCTTGCAATCCCTCCCCACTCTCTTTCCCTTGCACCCCCCTCTTCCCTTCCATCTCTTCAACAATCCTTCCCTTTCACCCCCTCCCCCACTCCCTTTCTTTCACACCTCAATCTCCCCTTCCCTCTCGCCCCCTCCCTTCTCCCCTTCCCTTGGGACCCTTCCTCCCCCCACTTACCTTTCACCCCCGCTCCCCCTCTCCTTTCCCCTCTTCCCCCCTTCTCTTCCCTCGCGAGCCCTCTCGCCCTTCTTCACTCCCCTTCCCTTGCGACCCTTACACCCCTCTACATTCCCCTTCCCTCTCGCCCCTCCCCTCTTCCCTTCCCTTGCAACCCCCCCCTCCACATCCCTTTTCCATACACCCCCTCCCCTCCCCCTCCCCCCATCCCCCTCACACCCTTCCCCCTTCCCCCCTCCACTTCCCTTTCCATACACCCCCTCCCCCTCCCTCACACCCTCATCTTCCTCTCCCCCTCCCCCCATCCCCTCCTACCCCTTCCCTTTCACCCCTCCCCCCCTCCCCCCTCCCCCTCCCCCCCGAAATGAGCCCCCAGCCCCCATATTTCCCGCGGACGTGACTCAGCCTCCCCTACATTGCACGGCCCTCTTTGTGTGCGAGTGAGGGAGAGTCCGCGGCTGTTCACGCTGCTGTTATTGGGGTCTTTGTTGCAAGGGGAAATGTGAATCAATTTGCAACTGCACGGCGACTCGCACACACGCACAGGCACGCACAGGTGGGGAAGAAGGGACATTCGGATGCACGCCCGCAGTTGCCTAAATGCACGGGTGTCCCTGCATGTAAAAGGACGGAGGCATGAGCTTATGTAGATCTGCGTTGATATTCATATCCGTATCTATATCGGTATCTATATTTATCTATCGGGTCCTCTCCCTCTGCCTCTCTTTCTCTCTCTCTCTCTCTCTCTCTCTCTCTCTCTCTCTCTCTCTCTCTCTCTCTCTCTCTCTCTCTCTCAAATGTGTAGACATATATGCGAGCGCATGTACACACACACACACACACACACACACACACACACATATATATATATATATATGTATATATGTGTATATATATATATATATATATATATATATATATATATATATATATATATATATATATATATATATATATATACATATACACACACATCACGGAGGAGGCAGGAGAAGCAGTGAAGCATCGCGTTCGTGAGGGTCGCGAGCCAGGGGGTAGGTGGGGGAGGGGAGGGAGGGGGAGAGCGTGTGTGTGGGGAGGAGGGAGAGAGGGGAAGATAGGAAGATAGATAGATAGATAGGTAGATGGAGGGAGAGAGAGAGAGAGAGAGAGAGAGAGAGAGAGAGAGAGAGAGAGAGAGAGAGTGAGAGAGAGAGAGAGAGAGAGAGAGAGAGAGAGAAAGAGAGAGTGTGGGAGAAAGAGAAACAGAGAGAGAGAGAGGAAGAGAGAGAGAGAGAGAGAGAGAGAGAGAGAGAGAGAGAGAGAGAGAGAGAGAGAGAGAGAGAGAGAGAGAGAGAGAGAGAGAGAGGGGGGGGGGGGCAGAGAGACAGGAGAGAGAGAGAGAGAGACGAACAAATAGACTGACAGAGGAAGAGAAAGAGAGAAAAAAAAGATAGTTGAGTGAGACAAAAGAGCAACAAAGACAGACTAAGAGACAAATAAAGACCGATTATAGAAATGAAGACACGGTAGAAAAATAAATAGATAAGACATAGATAATAAAAAAACATTAACATATCGCTTAAGAAAATGACAAAGGCGACATTTGAAAAGGACACAAGGAAAACGAATAATATGCAGACAAAAAAACAAGTAAAAACAACACAATAAACACGATAAAAAAAGCCGAAAAAATAAAAAGAGATTGACCCCCCTAATCAACAGCCCGACATAACTCGTCCGAATCCCTGGCTCCCACACCGATAACCGAAGTCTCGTTGTGTTCGGAATTTACGACTTTCATAAGCGTAGTCGGGTCACCCAGCGAAACCTTTAGGGGAAGAGGGGGCTATCCCACTAGTCTTGTTTCAGGAGTCAGAGGCACTGGTTTGTCAGAGGGACTAACGCCTTTATGACATAATATGCAGTCTTGTGTTCCTTTTTTTCTTGCTCTGTCTGTCTGTTTGTCTGTTTGTTTGTTTGTCTGTCTGTCTCTGTCTCTCTCTCTCTCTCCCCTCCTTCTCCTCATCTCCCCACCCCCCCCTCTTTCTCTCTCTCTCTCTCTTCCTCTCTCCGCCTCCTAATCTCCCCCCTCTCCCCCCCTCTCTCTCTCTCTCTCTCTCTCTCTCTCTCTCTCTCTCTCTCTCTCTCTCTCTCTCTCTCTCTCTCTCTCTCTCTCTCTTTCTCTCTCTCTCTCTCTCTCTC
>NC_091590.1:20679123-20681623 GCF_042767895.1 Penaeus vannamei | reverse complement strand
CTCTCTTATCTCTTTCTCTCCACTCTCTCTTTCTTTCTCTTTCTGTCTGTCTGTCTGTTTCTCCCTCCTTCCCTCCCTCCTCCCCCCCCCCCCTCTCCTCTTCCTCTCTCTCTCTCTCTCTCTCTCTCTCTCTCTCTCTCTCTCTCTCTCTCTCTCTCTCTATCTCTATTTCTCTCTCTCTCTCTCTCTCTCTCTTTCTCTCTATCTATCTCTCCCTCCCTCTGCCGCACGAAAGTGCCTTCAGGTACAAAAATTCAGCTTCATTACTTCTCATTTATTTCGAAGACTGTTTCATTCCACACGTTTTTTTTTTTTTTTTTTTTTTTTTTTTTAATCAAGTTTACCCAAAAATTTCCCTTTCCTTCCCCTAACTGCCTCCCCTGCCTCATGTCCCCAAGGAAACATACAGAAACTATGTTCTTCTCATTGATACACTCATAATACAAGCGATAACGAGTGATAAGAAACAGACCTAATAAAGATGCGATAAATGAGAGGCGTGGAGAGCGGAAGGAGAAATAGGGGTGTCTATTTCGTCTGTCGACAACCCCTTGTAATGACCCTTTTTAAGCCCTCCCCATTTGGTCTGTTACCTTCTCTCCCCGTCCCCTCCCTCCCCCATCCCTTCTTCCTCTTTCTCTCTCCTTCCCTATCTCTCCTTTCCCCCTTTCCTCCCTCCTCCTTTCCTCTTCCTCCCCCTTTTCCCTCCCTTCCCTTCTCCTCCCCCCTCCTCCCCTTCTCTGCCTTCCCCTCCCTCCTTCTTTTTCCTCCATCCCCCTCCTCTCTTTTCCACCCCCTTGTTTCTCCTTCCATCCTTTCTTACCAATCTATTCCCTCTTCCCCTCTCCACTTCTCCTTCCTCCCTCCCCCCCATCCCTTCTTCTCCTTCTCCTCCCTTCACCCATAACTCCCTCCCCTCCCTCCCTACTTCCCCTTCCTCCTTCCATCCCCTCCCCGTCTCCTCCTCCCCCTCCCTTCCCTCCCTCCATCCCCTCCCCATCCCCTCCTCCCCCTTCCCTCCCTCCCTACTTCCTAACAACACACCCAAAACCTTCCTTAATAAATTCTTTCCCTTCTCCCTGCCGTAAATAACACTAAACAAACCACCAAGAGAAGAGTAATAATAATGTTGATTCCGGTAATGTGAAAATAACCCTTACATTGGGTCCTATTAGCCCTTAAGTGTCCTAACGTCCACTTTCGCATGTTCTGTCGGAAATATAAGGAACTCGGCGATAATTTGGCTAATGTCCTTTCCTCACTTCCCTCCTCCTCCTCCTCCTCCTCCTCCTCCTTTCCTCCTCCTCCTCTTCCTCCTCCTCCTTTCCTCCTCCTCCTCCTGCATCTCCTCCTACTCCTCCTTTCCTCCTCCTCCTCCTGCATCTCCTCCTACTCCTCTTCCTCCTCCTCCTCCTCCTCCTCCTCCTCCTTCTTCTTCTTCTTCCCTCCCTCCCTCCTAGAACCCCTTTCCTTAACACTTTCACTGTATTTAGGCTACTTCTAGCCCTCTTCTCTGCTTTAGCCTCCCTTCCCCTCCTCCTCCTTCTTCTTCTTCTCCTCCTCCTCCGCTTCTTTTTCTTCCTCCTCCTCCTCTTCTTCGTCTTCTTCCTCCTCCTCTTCTTCGTCTTCTTCGTTTCCTTCTTCTTCTTCTTCTTCTTCCTCCTCCTCTTCTTCTTCTTCCTCCTCCTCCTCCTCCTCTTTCATCCCGCCCCTCTCCTCCTCCTCCATCCTCGTCTATTCATATGCTTCCCTCCCACCCCCTTCCCTACTCCCTAAACATCCCTCCATCCTCCCCTGTTCTTTGCCCCCTCCCCTAATTTTCCCATAACCCCACCCCCTTCCCTCTTCTCTGAACCCCCCCCCCCTCCCTCTCCTCTTCCTTGCCCTTTGGCCTAACTCCCCTTCTTTGCTTTTTTACCTTAAACCCCCTCTCCCCTTACCCGTTTCCCAGTCTTTTGGCACTCTCCTCCTTTCCTGTACTTTGCTCTCCCTCTCCCTTCCCCTGCACATTTGCCCCCTCCCCTCCATTGTACATTTACCCCCTCACCCCTCCTTTACATTTGCCCCTCCCTTCCCCTCCTTCTCCCTTCCCTTGTACATTTGCCCCCTCTCCCCCTCCTCTCCCTCTTCCTATCCCTGTACATTTGTCCCCTCTCCCCCTCCTCTCCCTCTTCCTATCCCTGTACATTTGTCCCCTCCCTTCCCTCCCTCTCCCCTCCCCTGTACATTTGCTCCCTCCCTTCCCTCCCTCTCCCCTCCCCTGTACATTTACTCCCTCCCCCTCTCCCCCGTATTTTCGCCCCCCTCCCCTCCTCCCCTGTACATTCACCCCCTCCCCCCTCCCCTGTACATTCACCCCCTCCCCCTCCCCCCCTCCCATATCCTCTGTCGAACACCTGTCATCTCCCAAAATATATGGATCTCAGGCAGAGGATCTCGCTGTCGGGTAATTAAATAACAACCCTTCAGACGTGGGACAGAAGGCCATTTTGATGTAATT
>NC_091590.1:20666623-20669123 GCF_042767895.1 Penaeus vannamei | reverse complement strand
TACTTGTTTATCGATATATATTTGACTTTCCACCAATCTATCTCTATCAATTAATCTGTAACTTTACCCATCAATAAATCTCTCTATTTATCTTTTCTATTGATCTATATTTCGTTTTTCTTATATGCATCTATCTGATTATTGATCTATATTTCTGTATTCATCAATTTACAACTCTTATCCATTACTTACTCCGTCGGTCTGTCTATCTATCTGACAAGTAACATCTTTACCTGTCTATCGATTTACCCTAACTGTCTATCTACCTCTCTCTGTCTATTTCTATCTCCTCCTCCTCTTCTTCTTCCCCTTCTGCTTCCATCCCTTTCTTACAGTCCATTCCCCATATGCGTTTATCAATAGTTTCTCTCTATCTGCGGGTTTATATTTTTACATTTTAATCTGTCTATGCATCTATCCATCTTCGTTTATATCCGTCTATATTTTCCTCTGTCTCCCACTTCATAGGCAGGTTTCTTAAATTTGTGGAGTCCTAATGAATATTTATTATACAAATATCCATATATACAAAAATAGATACATATCTATCAGTCTACACATACACATGTATCGGATAGATAGAAAGGTAAATGCATATCCATCAGACAGATAGACAGAAATGCATTTATTTCTGTGTATATGCATGTCCGTATCTAAGAATATTCATTGGGTTGGGACTCGCACAAATTTAACATACTGGACGTATATGTCTATTTGTTTATGTAGTATGTCTCCCTCCATTTCCTATCTATTTCTGTCTCTCAATCCTACTCCTCTTCACCTCCTCCCTTTCCATATATCTAGATAGCTCCTAAATCAGCCTATATCTATCTACCTGCCTGTAATGTAGTCTATGTTCCTATCTATTTAGTAATGTATGCAAGTGTCTGCCTACCTGTCCGCATGTATGTGTCTATCTCTATATCTATTGCTCTATCTATCTGTATGTGTACGTACATCTATATTTATCTATCTATTTGTCTGTGTTCTTCTCTATTTATCAATTTTAAGGCATGTCTATCTCTCTCTTAATCCATCAGCACGACTATTTCTTTCTATTCATCTATTTGTCTTGATTTGGTCTATCTACCCCTCCCCCCCCCTCTCTCTCCCTCTCTCTCTCTCTCTCTCTCTCTCTCTCTCTCTCTCTCTCTCTCTCTCTCTCTCTCTCTCTCTCTCTCTCTCTCTCTCTCTCTCTCTCTCTCTCTCTCTCCCTCTCTCTCTCTCTCTCTCTCCCTCCCTCCTTCTCTCTTCTCTCTCTCTCTCTCTCTCTCTCTCTCTCTCTCTCTCTCTCTCTCTCTCTCTCTCTCTCTCTCCCTCTCTATCTCTTTCTCTCTCTCTCTCTCTCTCCCTCTCTCTGTTTCTCTCTCTCTTACGCATTTATGTCTATCAGTCGAACATCTATTCATCTCTGGGTCCATTTTTTGCTATCTGTTTCTATCTATCAGTCTATCTTTTATTCATCTATATATCTATTTTTATTAAGTATTTATATTTATCACCTCACGTATGTCATATTTCATGTCTTTTACTATATATTTCTATATCTCCCTCTTTGTCAATCTTTTATTATCTATTACTATCTATCTACTTATCATATGTTTGTCTCTGTTTCTATCTCCATGTTGTTATTTATTTTATACTATCTATTTCTTTCTATCGATCTATCCTCTATTGATCTCAAAGTCTATCTCAATTTTTAATATAACTTTTATTATCTATCTCCTTCTGTCAATCAATTATCATTCATCTTTTCGTCTATCTCCTCTTTTATCTGTTATTTACTATCTATTTCAGCTTATCAATCCACCATCTATTCATCTATTCTGCTCCTTTCCCCTTTTATATCCATTTCAATCTATCAATCCACATCATCTATTCACCCTCACGGATATCTCCCTCTTTATCTATTTCTGTCTACCCTCTCTCCTCCATCCCTTCTCCCCCCCCCTCCCCCGCCTACCCCTCCCCTTCTCCCCTACTTCCCTTCCGGCCAACACCACCCCTTCTCCCCTCCCTTCCGTCCACCCCTTCTCCCTACATTTCCTCCCTCCTTCCCTACCCCTCCACTCTCTATTCCCCTCATTCTCTCCCTCAACCCATCCCCACACCCACCAATTCTCCCCTTCTTTCCTTTCTCCCTCCCACACCCCTTCTCCCCTTCTTTCCTCCCTCCCCCCACACCCTTCTCCCCTCCCTCTCTCTCCTCCCCTCCCTGCCACCCCCACACCCTCACTCCTTCTCCCCTCCTTCCCCTCTCTTCCCTCCCCTTCCCACCTTCCCTCCCTCCCCACCACCCTCACCCGTTCTCCCCCTCCTCTTCCCTCCCTCCCTCCCCACACCCAAACCCACACCCCAAACCCACACCCTTCACCCCTTCTCCCCTCCCTCCCTCCCTCCCTCCCACCCCACACACCCTCACACCCTCACCCCTTCTTCCCTCCCTTCCCACCTTCCCCCTCCTCCCTCCCTCCTCCCACCCCACACCCTCACCCCCTTC
>NC_091590.1:20621984-20624484 GCF_042767895.1 Penaeus vannamei | reverse complement strand
GGCCGGCCACGCTGACTGACTGTGGGCTGACACGCACACTTTGGGCTTGACCCCCGAGCTCTCCTTCCCTCCCTCTCCTCTCTCTTTGGGTCTGGGGTTCTGTCTCTCTTTGTCTCTGTCTCTTTCTGTTTGTCTGTCTGTATCTCTCTCTCTCTCTCTCTCTCTCTCTCTCTCTCTCACTCTCACTCTCACTCTCACTCTCTCTCTCTCTCTCTCTCTCTCTCTCTCTATATATATATATATATATATATATATATATGTATGTATTACCTCTCCCTCTTCCTCCCCGTCCCATTCCCCCTCTCCATTTCATTTCCCTCCTCATCTCCCTCTCCCTTTCTCACTCCCACTCTCCTCCCTTTCCTTTCCCGTCTCCCTCTCCCTTCCCATCCCCCCTCCTCCTCCTTTCCCACCCATTTACCTCCCCATCTCCTTTCCCTCTTTCCTTCCCTCCCCTTCTCTGTCTCCCTCTCCCTCCCCTTCCCCTTTCTTCCTCCTCTCCTCTCCCTCTTCCTCCCCCCTCTCCCTTCCCCTTCCCTCTCCCTCTCTGTCTCCTTCTCTCTCTCTCTCCCCCTCCCCCTTCCCCCCTTCTCCCTCTCCCTCCTTCCTCTCCCTCCCCCAGTCCTCTCCCTCCCCCTTCCACCCCTCCCTTCCCTCTCCCTCCCCCTCTACCTGCCCATCACCTCCCCCGCTGATGCCAACCACCGCTGTGACGTCATATATTGAATTACAGGAGAAAATTAGTTCCTGATTATCTTGGTTATCTTTGAAATGATAATTCCGGAGGGCGCTTCTTAAGGTCTGGGGCGCTGATGACAAGGAGTTAAGCTGCGAGGGGAGTGGGACTTCTTGACAGTGCTCTCTGGTTTTGTCTGTCTGTCTGATTTACTGCCTATTTGTTTGTTTGTTTCTGTCTTTGTTTGTGTGTATGCCTGTCTTTCTCTGTCTGGCTTTGTCTGTCTGTCTGTCTGTCTGTCTGTCTGTCTGTCTCTTTCTTTTTTTCTTCCCCTCTCTCTCTCTCTCTCTCTCTCTCTCTCTCTCTCTCTCTCTCTCTCTCTCTCTCTCTCTCTCTCTCTCTCTCTCGCGCGCGCGCTCTCTCTCTTTTTCTTTCTTTTTATATCCCTCTCTCCACTTTCTCAATCTTATTCTTACTTCTCTCTCTCTTTCGCTTTCTTTCTATATACATAAATTTTCTTTCCCTCTCTCCTCTTTCTCAATCTTCTCTCTCTCTCTCTCTCTCTCTCTCTCTCTCTCTCTCTCTCTCTCTCTCTCTCTCTCTCTCTCTCTCTCTCTCTCTCTCTCTCTCCCTCTCTCTCTCTCTCTCTCTTTCTCTCTCTCTCCCTCACTCAATCTATCTCTCTTTTCTTTTCCTCCCCTTTCTCTTTCTCCATCCCCGCCCTCACCTCCCCTATCTTCCCAATTCCCAAACCTTCTTCTCTCCCTATTTCACTCTCACTCTTTCTCCCCATTTTTTGAAACTGCCGCCATTTGCACCACGAACAACCCCGCGAATCCGTTTTCTTTCCGCTGATGAGATGGTTTGTCCCGTTATTTCGTCTGTCCTGAAAAAAAAGAAAACGGGAAGAAAAGATGGCCGCCACTTCGTTAGATGGATTCAAGTAATTGTATTTCTTGCTCACTGAATCCGCTCGGAAGCATGAAATGGAGGATTTGTTGGGCTGACAGGATGGATGGGGGTGGGGGGGGAGGGGGAGAAAAAAGAAGAAGAATGGGGGAGGGGGGGGATGAAATATGTACATCGCAGTAGACAGTACGTTTAAAGTGACGTGATGTGTCTCCCGTTTTCTGTTTCCATCAAGGACGCTGCGGACATGTCTACGAAGACATGAATATTTTGGTGGTGGTGGGGTGGGGGTGGGGGGGGGGGGTAGAAGGGGGGAAGGGAAGGGATGGTTAAAAGGAAGGAGAAAGGATAGGGAGATAGACGGGGTTTAAGGGAAGGATGAGGAAGGAAGTGGGATATGGAAGGTAGGAGAGGGAAGGGGAGGAGAGAGATTTTGGGGGAGAGGTGGGTGGAAGGTGGAGGAGGGAGAGTGGGGGAGGAAGGGAGAGGAGAGAGAGAGAGGGGGAGAGGCAGGATAAAGGAAGAGGAGGAGGGAATGGAGGGGAAGAAAGGGGAGAGGAGGAAGGAGAGCGAAAAGGGGAGTTGAAGAAGCAAGGAAAAGAGAGATAATGGAAGGAGGGAAAGAGGCAGAGGAGGAAAGGAAAAGAGGGAGAGTGTAGGAGATAGACAAGCAGTACTGTGACTTTGGAAGCAGATGGATGGAAGGAAATGGAGAGCGAAAGGAGAGAGAGAATTAGATAGATTTGTAGATAGGCAGACGGATAGAGATAGGTAGATAGAAAGATAGATAAAAAGAGAGAGTGAGAGATGAAGATTTTTTTTATATGTGATTTTGTGGAAGAAGAATTTTTTACTGCCATTATTATCCCCCCCCCCCCATTTTTCACTGATTAATCTCACCGCAGCTGTTTTTAT
>NC_091590.1:20596984-20601984 GCF_042767895.1 Penaeus vannamei | reverse complement strand
GAGAACGGAAAAAGGAGGGAATAAGGGAGAACTGACAAAAGGAGGGAGGGAGAAGAAAGGTAGGAAGGAGAAAGGGAGAGGAGATGAAGGACGGGAGGGAAGGAAGGGGAAGAATGGAAGGGTGAATGGGAGAAGAGAAGAAGAAGAGAAAGGGGAATGGAAACGAAAAGAAAGACAGGAAGGGGGAGAGAAGGCAAGTGGGAGGGAGGGAAGGAGAAAATAGGACGGAGAGAGGAAGGGAGAAGGAGAATAAAAGGGAGCCAAAAAGAGATGAAGGGAGACATGCCTTTGATGGTGTCCTGCATGTAAAAGTTTATCAATTTATTCGCCTGTAGATCTTTTTATTTGTCTATATTTCGTTTTATTTATTTGGCGAGAATAAATGATTATGAACTGTATTACTTATATTGCAGACCAAACCGAAAGGTGATAAAAACATTATGTGCAAAGTATATTTTACTGTATTTAGGATCGAAATAATCCGAGTTCAGAGAGAAAGAGAGAGATAGAGAGAGAGAGAGAGAGAGAGAGAGAGAGAGAGAGAGAGAGAGAGAAGAGAAAAGAAAGAAAGAGAGATAGAGAAGAGAAAGAAAGAAAGAAAGAGAGAGAGAGAGAGACAGAGAGAGAGAGAAGAAAAACGATGCGGGAAGAAGACAAACAAAACCCCCCACCCCACCCCCAAAAAAGAAATAATGATAATAATGTTAAAAAATCAAATAAAATAGATAAAAAATAATGAAAACGAAACGAAAGTAAGCAAAAAAACGAAAAAACAAACAAACAAACTCACGCCAGCGGACGAATCAATCTCCCTCACTGGATTTGATATCACAGGAGCGAAAGAGCTGATTGAGATGTAAATCAAATTGGCTCTTTGAAACGTTCGCAAATAAGATCAAAGCCTTTTCCAAATGGCCAGCCGCTTGCCATCGATGGGTAATGTGTCGGCAAGTGCTTCTCCCTATACCCCCCTCATGAAGAGAGAGAGAGAGAGAGAGAGAGAGAGAGAGAGAGAGAGAGAGAGAGAGAGAGAGAGAGAGAGAGAGAGAGAGAGAGAGAGAGAGAGAGAGAGAGGGGGGGGGAGGGGGAGAGACAGAGAGAGAGAGAGAGAGAGAGAGAGAGAGAGAGAGAGAGAGAGAGAGAGAGAGAGAGAGAGAGAGAGAGAGAGAGAGAGAATGAGAGAGAGAGAGGTGGGGGGAGACAGAGAGAGAGAGGGGAGAGAGAGAGAGAATGAGAGAGGGGAAGAGAGAGAGAGAGAAAGAGAGAGAGACACGAGAGAGAGAGAGAGAGAGAGAGAGAGAGAGAGAGAGAGAGAGAGAGAGAGAGAGAGAGAGAAAGAGAGAGAGAGAGAGAGAGAGAGAGAGAGAGAGAGAGAGAGAGAGAGAGAGAGAGAGAAGGAAAGAAAGAGAGAGAGAGAGAGACAATCGGACGGACTGACAGAAAAACACAGAAAAAAAGAAAGAGGAGCTACGATTAATCAAACAACATAATTCCCGAGAAATCAAAATCTCCAACGCACCACAAAGTGCCAATGACCTGGGGTCAAATTCAGCTTAACACAATTCATGGTCATTTATTCTTCCTAACGATAAACTCTCATTTTAGCTCAAAGGCAGATTTCACTTTTTTCTTGCTCATCCAGCTGAATTAAGCAATACTAAATTAGTTTAATCAACCTGACTTATTTATTCAATCGGGAGCCGTAAAGGGTGCCAGGGTCATTTTCAATTCAATTACAAGACTTCAGGCGAGGGAAAGCTTTTTATAAAGACTTGAGTAATGACACTTGGCAGCGATTTTTGTTCTTTTTGACCACTTAGGGATTGGCTGTGATTTCTTTCTTTCTTTGTTTCTCTCTTCCTGTTTGCATGTCTGTCTGTTTATTTGTCGATATGTCTGTTTGTTTGTTCCCCCTCCTCTCTCTCTCTTTCTCTCTCTTTCTTTTCTCTCTCTCTCTCTCTCTCTCTCTCTCTCTCTCTCTCTCTCTCTCTCTCTCTCTCTCTCTCTCTCTCTCTCTCTCTCTCTCTCTCTCTCTCTCTCTCTCTCTCTCTGTCCATCCTCTCTCTCTCTCTCTCTCTCTCTCTCTCTCTCTCTCTCTCTCTCCATCCCCTGTGTCCTCTCTTTCTCTCTCTCTCTCTCTCTCTCTCTCTCTCTCTCTCTCTCTCTCTCTCTCTCTCTATATATATATATATATATATATATATATATATATATATATATATATATATATATATATATATATATATATATATGTATGTATATATATATACATATATATATATATATATATATATATATATATATATATATATATATATATATATATATATATATATATATATATGTATATATATATATGAGATGGGAAGGGGCGTGAAAGAAGGGGAAGAAGGGAGCATAGAAGAAGATGGGGAGGCTGGACTAGCGTTTAGTCCACTCCCCCCTCCCTCCCCCCCCTCCCCGCTCATCTCGCATTCCGGGCGCCTCCGACGCCAATTATGTCTTCGGATATTCAATTAATCACAAAGGCGTTGTTTGAGGATAACGCTCAGGCAATGTTCTTTTTTCAATTTTTTGTTGTTGTTGTTGTTTAGTTTAATGATTTTCTTTATCTTTATTTATTCTTTATTTTATTTATTTATTTATATATTTTTGTTATTTATTCATTTTTTATTATCATCATCATTATTATTATTTTATGCTTTTTTTTTTGCTTTTTTCATATATACTTTTTTTCCTTCGTTTATAGTTTTTTGTTTGTTCCTTTGTCTTTTCATGCTTTAATCCTTATCTTTATTTTTATTTGCTATTTACTGATTCATTTATCTTTTCATTTGTTTATATGGATTTTTTAGCTTCCGTTTTTATTTACCCGATTAATCAATCTATCTATTCATTTATTTATTCTCTTTATTTCCTGTACGTATTAATGCATATATACTCGCAATCTTTTTGTTTTTAATTTTTCTATTCTTTATTTTAATGTTTATTTCATTTTTTTTCCATTTTATTCTTACGGTTCAAGGACCGGCATAGAAATTCTGGTCAGGATCCCTCGGCGCTAAAAAAAAAAAAAAAAAAAAAAAAAAAAATCGAGCTCATCTATAAAGCTTGTTCATAATTATGATCATTTAGTATCATCATCATTTCCCCCCCCTCCCCCCTCCTTTCCCTGCTCCCCCCACCCCCTGCCCTTCTCTGCTTCTTCTATCCTCCTTTTCTCCATTCTTGCTTTTCCTTATTCTCTTCCTCTTCTTCCTCTTCTTTGTCTCCCTGCCTCCTCTCTATCACCCTACTCTTTCTTGCTTCCCCCAACACCCTACCTCTCCTTACCCCCTTCCTTTTACCCTCACTTACTCCCCCCCCCCATTTTCGATACCCCAACCCACCCCCACCCCCCTCTATCCTTTATCCTTTTATTTCTTACCCCCCTATCACCTAGCCCTTGTTGCCAACCCCTCCTTACACCGTCCCAATCCTCCTACCCATTCTTACCCCTTCCCTTTTCTCCACCTCCCTCCCTTTCCCCCTTCCTCTCCCCCTTCTCCCTCCCTTTCCCCCTCCCCTCCTTTGCCGCTCTCCCCCTCCCTCTCCCTCTCCCCTCCTTTTCCTTTTCCCCTCCCTCTCCCCCTCCCTCTCCCCCTCCCCTTCTCCCCCCCTCCTTTTCTCCCCCCCCCCCCGGCCCCGGAGAGATATAAAAGACGAATTAATTCCTGTGTCGAGATTATTAAACTCCCAAAGAGCTTAATGATGGCGAAATAATGGGCGTTTGTGCAGGGGGTCGCTAACAAGAGAACGTGAGGCCTTTTTCTGAAGGAGGCGCTGAGGCAGTCAGTCCTCACGCGCTTGCATGTACGTTCGTATATACTCGTACGTACATACAAACATACACACATACATACATACATGTAAACGTAATTACATGCAAATACATATACATGCATACATACATACGTACATACATACATATATAAAAACATACATACATACAAAAATGTATACATACTCACATGTGTAAATGCGCACGTACGTACTTACATATCTACATACATAGCATACAGACATACCTACCATCTTACCTGCAAATATTCGTATATACTGGCACATACACAAACTTTGTTATTTGATTTAGAAATATCAGTAATTTTAGCAATATTCACCTCTTCCTAATTTATTTTCTCCCTTGCTTACCCCTCCTACGGTCCCTCCTTCACCCTTCTCAACACCTTCTCCTTCCTCCTCGTTCCATCTTATCCTTTCTCCTTCTCCTTTCTCCCCTTCTTCCATCTCCTTATCCTTTCTCATTCCCTCTTGCTTCCTCTCAGGCCCTCCTCCTCTTTTCCTCCTTCACCTCCTCCATTCCCTTTCCCCCATCCTCCTCACATTCCCCTTGCTTCCCTCCCCCTCCCCCTCCCCCTCCCCATTCCTCCTCTCCTACCCCTCATCCCCCCACCTCATCTTCATTTCACCCCCATCCCCCCCCCAATCCATCCCCCCCAATCCCCAATCACCACCCCCGCCACCCCACTGACTGCCTAAGCAACCCCACGTAGCAGCTTCGTAAGGTATTATTCTCATGATTAGCCAATTAATTAGTGACCAGTCCGTCGTCCAGCGCCATCTGTTGGCGGTGGATTCGATGCTGTGGCCAATTGGTCATCAGAATCCACGGGTGGTGCGGGGTGGGGGAGGGGGAGGGGGAGGGGGTAGGGGAGAAGTAGTGGGTAGGGGAGGGGGTGGGGAAGGGAGTGGGGGAGCGGGTTAGGGGGTGGGAGGGAGTGATAGGGAGTGGGGGAGGGGAGGGATAGGGGAAAGGGGAGAGTAAGGGGGTGGGAGGGAGGGTTAAGGTGTAGGGGAGGGTTAGGGGGTGGGAGGAAAGGATAGGGAGTGGGGGAAGGTTAGGGGGTGGGAGGGAGGGATAGGGGTGAGGGGAGGGTTAGGGGATGGGAGGGAGGGTTAGGGGGTGGGAGGGAGGGTTAGGGGGTGGGAGGGAATGATAG
>NC_091590.1:20586984-20591984 GCF_042767895.1 Penaeus vannamei | reverse complement strand
CCATCCTCTCCCCTCTCTCTTCCCACGCCCACCTCGCCCTCCCTCCATTCCACCTTCCTCTCTCCTTCCCTCTCTTCTCTCTTCCCTCCCTCTCTTCTCTCTTCCCTCCCTACCTCCCTCCTTGCCTCTTCAATTACCCCCCTCTCCCTCTCTCCTTCTCCTTCTTCCTTTTCTTTTGATGCATTTCCGCTCCATCCCTCCCTCTCTCCTTCCCTCCCTCCCTGTCTCTCTCCTTCCCACCCTCCCTCCTTCCCTCCCTCTTTCCTGTCTCTCTCCTTCCCTCCCTCCCTGTCTCTCTCCTTCCCTCCTTTCTCCTTCTTCCCTCCTCGCCTCTCAAATTACCCCATCTCCCTCCTTCCCTTCCTCCCTCCTCCTCCTCCTCCTCCTCCGCTGCACCTGTTTTCTCTCCACCCATGTCTGCCTTTCCCACCCTGCAAGCCTTCCTTCACTCCCTTTCCCTCCATCCCCCTCCTCCCTCTCCCTCCCCCTCTCCTATGCCCCTCCCACTCCTACCCTCACCCCCGTCCATCCCGCCCTAGCTCTCCTCCTCTAGTCCCTCCTCCCTCCCTCCCTCTCCTCCCTTAGTCCCTGCTCCCTCCCTCCCTCTCCTCCCTTAGTCCCTGCTCCCTCCCTCCCTCTCCTTCCCTAGTACCTCCTCCCTCCCTCCCTTTCCTCCCCTCATTCCTCCTCCCTCCCTCCCTCTCCTCCCCTAGTCCCTCCTACTTTCCTCCCTCTCCTTTCCTAGTCCTTCCTCCCTCCCTCCCTCTCCTTCCCTCATTCTTCCTCCCTTCCTCCCTCTCCTCCCCTAGTCCCTCCCCCCCCTCCCTTTCCTCCCCTCATTCCCCCCACCTCCTCACTCCCCCCACTTTTTTCCCCCTATCTTATCACCCCTTCTTCCCTCTTTCCCTCCCTCCCTCCATTCTTCCCTCCCCCAATCCCCCGAATCCAGAATCCTTGTTAGCCTACAAGATTGATTGGCCAGTCAACCGTTTACATTGAATATCTGTCACCATCTCGAGCCGGGCGAGGAAGGCGCGACACAAAACAGGTTTCTCTCTCAGCTGTGTCTCTTCCTCCTTGAATTTGTTTCTACGTCTCGTCTCGCCTTTTAAGTGCGTCTTCGGGGGAAGGGTGGGGGGTGGGGGGGGTGCAGCGTCTCGGGAGATGAAAATGATGGGAGATGCGATAAGGGGGGGATAAAAGAGGGGGGGGCGGGGGGTAGAGGGTGATAAGAGAAATGAGAATAAACGTGAGAGATTTATTCCTATTTGTTTTGTTTTGTTTTTTTCTTTTCTTTTTCGTGTATATGCGAATACATGGATTAGATTAATAGTTATGAAATCGATAAATGACGTATACAGATAAGATATGGAATAAACAGCGTGGAAGATAAAGGGAAATAAAGGAAACGAGAATAAACGTAAGATGATTATCTGTATTTTCTGTTTTCTTTTTTGTGGTTGTGAATATATGAATGGATTAGATTAATAGATATGAAAATCGATAGATTACGTATATAAATACAATAAGACAAGGGGGCAATAAAGGAAATGGATGTGAATATATAATTGGATTAAATTAATAGTTACGAAAATCGATACATGTATAAAATGCGATAAGAATAAGCAACGGGGAGAATAAATGGTAATAAAGGAAATGGCAATAACATCAGCAAATGATCTGCATTTTGTCGTTTAATTTTCGTCCTCTTTATGTGTGGATGTGAATATATGAACTGATTAGATTAATGATAAAATAGATAAACGGATTGAATTAATGAACGAAAAAAAAAAATAATATGAAAAAATCGATAGGTGTCGTAAACAAATAGGATGAGAATAAACAGAGGAAATAATAAATAGCAATAAAGGAAATGAGAATAAACATGAGAGAAATATCAGAATTTCCTCCTTCTTCTTCCTCTTCTTCTTTTCTGACGTGGATGTGAATATATGAATGGATTAGATTAATCGTTATGCAAATCGATACAAGTCGTAAACAAATATGCTAATGAGTTGGGAGAGTGAATAAGTATATGAATAAAACGTAAGTGTATAAAGGTGAATAAATGAACGATAAGCAAATCAAACTGAACAAAAGGATAGAAGAACAATGACGCACAATAAAAAAACTGACATAAAATGAATAAGTAGGTAAATCAAGATAAAAATAAAGAAATACGAATATGAACGAACGTTTACACTCATCATGAAGGGTCTCACCACGCGGATAAAGCCAAAGAAATCAATAACTGATTTAAAAAAAGGATGAAAAAAACATACATCCACGTGTCTGTTCGAAGAATTGAACAAACCCTCTCCGGCATCGAGCGCAGGAACCCCTTCATCTAACTCAGTTCCATCTGCGTCCAATCAAGAAATGAGACGAGGCATTTAATCAGGTTCCGCTAAGATGTGTCTCTTTTTTTTCCTTTTATTACCAATCTCTCAACATCGAGGAACAATTAGGTTCTGCTCATCTTCGGAGTTTATTAGACGAGCATTGATTTCCCAAGTGGATATCAGTCGCGGCCGTTAAAAGGCGGGCGACGCCGTTTCACCGCGTTTTCTTTGCTCGCCGCATAGAAAATGGAAATGCATTGTTGCCGCGTGTCTCTGTGCGAATGGATTGCGTTTGCTGTTGGTACTTGCCTGTTTTTATTTCGGGTTTTGGGTTTCTGTTTTTCTTGGGCGTCGTTGTCGTCTTTGTTGGTGTCGTTTCTTTTGTTTGGATTTGTAAGGTTCTTGTGTATATTTCTCTCTCTCTCTCTCTCTCTCTCTCTCTCTCTCTCTCTCTCTCTCTCTCTCTCTCTCTCTCTCTCTCTCTCTCTCTCTCTCTCTCTCTCTCTCTCTCTCTCTCTCTCTCTCTCTCTCCCCAACACCCTCCTATCTATCTTTCTCACTCTCTCTTTTATCTTTCTCAAGGACAGGTCGTGAGACAAGAAAATGAACGAGAGACAATTCCCTCTCAACAGGTTAAAGGTAAAAACCCATAACGAGGCTTTAAAATACGCGATCGAAGGCAGGCGGAGCCCTTGCCTCGGCGTCGGGCCCGGGAGCGAGAGGAATTTGTCGTCGTGGCCAACAGCGAGGTTCGAGGAGCTCCTCAAATGAGACAGTGAGGAGGGCTGGTCGCTTCCAGACTAAGAAACAGAGGATAGAGGGAGATACTTTAATTTCGTCCTTTTGTTGTTGTTGTTGCTTTGACTTATTTTCTTTTCTGTTATCTCTTTGTCTCGTTTCGCATATTCTTTAAGATTCGAGGAGCTCCTCAAATGAGACAGTGAGGAAGACTGGTCGCTTCAGATTAAGAAACGGAGACTAGGAGGAAATCTTGAATTTAGTCTTTTTGTGTTTTGTTTTGATTTACTTATTTTCTTTTCAGTTATGTCTTTGTCTCCTTTCTTTTATTCTTACCTTAAGACGGAGAAAGTTTGTTTTGTCCTTTATTTTAGGAATTAATAAGCGATGGTACAGATTGTTGATACAGATGGTTTGTGCTATACAGCTGGTGATCGATGGAAATAGAGGACGAAGAAGGGGGTGGAGAAGGAGGAGGAAGAAAAGAAGGAGGGAGAGGAGGAGAAGGGGGAAGAGGAGGAGGACAAGGAGGAGGAGGAAGAAAAGAAGGAGGAGGAGGAGAAGAAGGAGGAGGAGAAGAAGAAGAAAAAAAAGATGAAAAGAACAGCTAACAAGAAGCAGAAGAAACACAAAAAGACGAAAAAAACAAGAACAAGAAGATGAAGAACAAGAAGGAGAAAAACACGAAGAAAGGAAAAAAAATGTCCGTGGAGGTCGTTCTCGAGGAAGAAGAAAGTAGAGGAGATAAAGAAGGAAGAAGAAAAAAAGAAAAAAAGGAAAAGAAGAAGAGGAAAATAGGGAGAATATGGAAATAGTAAGTAAAGAAAGAGGCCGCAAAAAGATGTTACAAACTGGAAGTCGAGTAAAAACACAAAAAAGAAAAATGAAAAGCAAAACAAAGATGATAAAAGATAAGAAGAGGAAAAAATGAAACAAATATCATAAAAGTAATTAGTAGAAAAATAACAACGAAGAAAATTACAATCACAAACAAAAACGTAAAAATAACCCAGAAAGAAAGAAAGAAAAAATCAATCAAAAGATAAAAACTGAAAAAAAATAAGGCTACAAACTATGAACAGAAAAATATTAAAAAATAAAAAAATCACATAAGACATAAACAGAAAAAATAAAAATACAAAGAGAAAAATAAAGCAAATAAAAGATAAAGAGTAAAAAAAAACTTTGTCGAGTGTTCGTTCCTTCGGTAAAGAGAAGAAAGATCTTGGCGGTTGAAAGAACAAAGGTCGTTCGGGTGGGGAAGGGGGGGGGGGGGGAGGGAGAGGATGATAGGAGAGTGAAGGGGGAGGGAAGGGGAGGGGGAGGGGGAGAGGGAAGGTGAGGAGGGAAGGGAAGGGGAAAAAAGTAGAGGGAGAGGAGAGAGGATGTTAGGAGAGGGAAGGAGAGAGGAGAGAGCGAAGAGGAAGGGAAGGGGAGGGGAGAGAGGGAAAGTGAAGGGGGAGAGGAAGGGGAGGGGAGAGAAAAGATGATAGGACAGGGATGGAAAGAGGAGAGAGGGAGAGTGGAGGGGGAGGGGAGAGAGAGGATGATAGGAGAGGGAAGGAGAGAGGGAGAGTGAGGGAGGAGGAAAAAGGTAGGAGGAGGGGAGAAAGGGAGGGTAATGGGGGAGGGAGAAGGTGGAGAACGAGGAGGAGGAAGAAAGAAGTGGAAAAGGTAGATGAGTAGAAGGAAAAGAAGAAGAGGATTAGAAGCAAAGGGAGAAGTGAGAAGAAGAAGAGGAAGAACAAGAGAAAGAGGTAAAATCGTAAAGGAGAAGAGGGGAGAGGGATGATAGAGGCCTTAAAAGAGAGGAAAAGCGATGTAGAAGGAGATGGAGGATGAGAAGGCAACGGCGGAGGAGAGGTACAAGGAGGAGGAGAAGGAGGGGCTGTGGAAGGAGGAGGAGGAGGATGTAACAGC
>NC_091590.1:20569484-20576984 GCF_042767895.1 Penaeus vannamei | reverse complement strand
TTCCTCTCTCCCTGTTCTCTCCTCTTCTCCCTCTTCTCTTTCTCCCTTCTTCTTCCCCCCCCCCCCCTTTCCTTCTTTTGCCTCTTCTTACTTCTCCCCCTCCCTCGCAACCTCCCTCTCCCTGTTTCTTCACTCACTTGTATTTCCTATTCTTCCTTCCCTTCCCTTCTCTGTCCTCTTCTTACTTCTCCCCTCCTTCTCTTCTCTCTCTCCTCTTCTTCCCTCCTTCTCTTCTATCTCCTCTTCTCCCCTCCTCTCCTTTGCCTTCCTGTCTCTCTCCTCCACCTACTCCCTCCTTTGCCTTATCTTCTTTTTCTCTTTTCCCTCTTCCTCGTCTTCTCTCTCTTCTCTCCTCCTCTTCTCTCCTGCTTTATGTTTCTCCCAAATTTCCCTCTCTCCTCCTATCTTCTAACTTTCCTCCTCCTCTCCTCTCCTCTCCCCCTCTCTTCCTTTGTTTTTTCACTTCTCTCTTCTCTCCTCTCATCTCTCCCTCCTCCCTTCCTCCCTCTTATCTTCTCGCTCCTCCTTCTCTTCCTTTCTCTCTCCTCTCCTCTTCTCCCACTCCCCTGTCCCTCTCTCTTTCTCCTCCTCCTCCTCTACCCTTTCTCCTTCCCTTCCTCTCTTGTCTCCCTTCTCCATCTCCCTCCTTTTCCCCCTCCCTCTCTCCTCCCCCACTATCTTTTTCCTCCTCCTCTTCCCCTTCTCTCTCCTCTCCTCTCCTGGCTCCCTCATCTCCTCTTCTCTCTCTCCTTTTCCCCTTCTTTCTCCTCCTCTGTCTTCCTCCTCCTCCTCCCTCCTCCTCTCCCTGGTTCCCTCAGCCTCTCCTCTTCTCTCTCTCCTTTTTCCCCTTCTTTCCTCCTCCTCCTCTTCCGTCCTCTTCTCCTCCCCTCCTCTCCTCTTTTCTCTCTCCCTTTCCCCTTCTTTCCTCCTCCTCCTCTTCCTTCTTCTCCTCCCCCTCCTCTCCTGGTTCCCTCATCTTCTCTTTTCTCTCTCCTTTCCTCTTCTTTCTCCTCCTCCTCTTCCTCCTCCTCCTCTTCCTTCTTCTCTCTCCACCCTTTGTGCCACGACCGAGATAGAGCACCGGGCTGTATGTCATGCATCGCTCTCTTTTGTCGCTCTCGGCCCAGTCACGGAGGAGCCACAGAGCCTTGGGGGGGTAGGGAGGTAGGGGTGGGGGGTCTTCGGGCTCTATTTTTTTTCTGCTCTTTCTGTCTCTTTTCTTTGTTTCATTATTGGTTGTGTTCGTTTTCTGTTGTTGTTTTTTTTTGGGGGGGTTGTATTTTTTATTTATTTTTTTAATCTTATCTCTTTCTCGCTTTTTGTCTAATTTCTTTCTCTCCTTTCTTTCTTACTCTCTATCTAATTTCTTTCTTACTTTCTCTCTTAATCTCTCTCTCTCTCTCTCTCTCTCTCTCTCTCTCTCTCTCTCTCTCTCTCTCTCTCTCTCTCTCTCTCTCTCTCTCTCTCTCTCTCTCTCTCTCGCTCGCGCGCTCGCTCGCTCGCTCTTCTTCCCTCTCTCTGTATCTCCTCCTCTCCACATTTCTTCCTTACTGCTCCTTTGCATGTCTTTTATGTCTCTCCATCTTCAGCAGGTTTGCCTTCTCTCTCATTTCTTTTCATTCTTTTGTCCACTTTTTCGAGGCAAGTTCTTTTCAGGAGAGTTCCCTCCCCCCTACCTCCCTCTCCCCTCCTTCCCACCTGACTCCTTGAAAGCACGCCCCTGTTGCCTCCTTTCCCCCCTCCCCCCATCTCTACCCCCTCCACTCTCCCACTCCTCACACACACGCCCACGTACAACGCCCCCTCTCCCCCATATCCCACCCCCACCACCCCTCCAACCCCCCATCCACCCCCTCTCCCTACCCAGTACACATGAGGCACTGACACACCTTGTGAACTCCCCCCCCCCCCTCCCTTTATCCACCATCGCCCCCCCCTCCATCCCCACCTTTAAACCTGAGCGCTGACGTCACTTAGAGATCGAGCGATAAAGAATCATAATTTCTCAATTAATTCTGAGTAATAAGGCTTTATCAGTGCTTTATTATAATGGTTTTATTAGGTAATCCCAGACCGTCTCCTCCTCCTCGGCCATTGGAGACCCCCTTATCTCCTAGCCTCCCCCCTACTCTTTACTCCTCCCCCTCCCCCTCCTCTCCTCTTCCTCCTTCGTCTCCTCTCCCCTTCCCTCTTCACTCGTCTCCCTTTTCGTCCCCTCTTCTCTCTCAGTTCGTCCTTTCCTCTTCTCTCCCTCTTCCACTTTCCTCTTCCTACTACTCTCCCTCTTCCTTCCCTTCCCTCTCCCCCTCTCCCCTCCCCTTCCACATCCTCTCCCCCTTCCCTCTCTCCCCTTCCCTCTCCCCCCTTCCCCCCTCCTCTCCCCCCTCCTCCCCCCTCTCCCCTTCTTCTTCCCCTCCTCTCCCCTCTCCTCTCCCACTTCCCCTTCCACTCTCCTCTCCCCTCCTCTCCCTCTTTTCCCTCTCCCCTCACCCCCACATGCCCCCTTCCCTCTCCTCTCCCCCTCCTCTCCCTCTGCCCACTCTCCTCCTTTCCTCTTTTTCCCCCCCTCCTCTCCTTCTTCCCCTTCCCTCTCCTCTCCCGCTTCCCTTCCTTCTCCTCTCTCCCTCCCTCTCCCTTCTTGTCCCTCCTCCTCCTCTCTCTTCTTCCCTTTCCCCTCTCCCCTCCCTTCCTCTCCTCTCCTCTCTCCCCTGAGTCTCTCCTCTTCTCTTCCCTCTTCCCCTGCCTCCTTAACTTCTCCCTTTCCCCTTATTCACCTCCTGCAACCCCAACCCCATTCTCTCTTCCCCTCCCTCACTATTGCTTCTCATTACCCTTTCCCCTTCCCCCCTCTGCTTCCACCCTTGCCTTTACTTTTTCTTCTCCCCAATTCCTCCACTCCCCTTCCTGCACTCCAACCCATTCCCCCTCTTCCCCTTCCCATATCTCTATCTCCCCACCCCTCTCCTCCCTCCTTCCTCTTCCCCCCATCCCCCCTCTTCCTGCTTCACTTCCCCCTTCCCTCTCCTCCCTCCCTTCCTCCCCACTACCCCTCTCCCCTTCCCCCCCCTTTCCCCCTCCCCCACCCCTCCTCTCCTCCTTCTTCCTCCTCCCTCATACCCCACTCTTCTCTTCCTTCCCCCTCCCCCACCCTTCTCCTCCTCCTTTCCCTTCCCCAACCTCTCCCTCCCCTTACCCTTCTCCCACCCGCTCTCCCTCCTCATCCCCCCACCCACCCCCTCTCTCCTCTCCCTTCCTCCTCCCCCATCCCTCTCCTCCCTCCTTCCCCCTCCCCCACCCCACTCCTCCCTACCCACTCCTCTTCCACCCACCCCCACAGCCTTCTCCTCCCTTCCTTCCCCCTCCTATAGCCCTCTTCTCCTCCTCCTCCCTCCCCTTTCCCTCTCCTCCCCCTCCCCTCCCCCCTTAATCACGGAGATCCAAGGTAAGGGTAATTTATCAAACCCTTAATCTGACGGCAGCATGAAATTTGCCAGAAGAATCGGCCGCTGTTGACAGAGGGACCTTGTTTGGCCTGACCTGAACATCCTCCCATAGCCCCTGACCCCTTCCCTGACCCCTCTACCCCTCCCCTCCTTCTCCTTCAACTCCCTTCTCCCCCTCTTCCTGCTCCCTATTAGCTTCTACGCTTCCTTCTTTTCTTTTCTCTTCCCTTTCGACTGAGATTTCCCCCCTTTTCCCCTCTCCACCGACCTCCTAATCGACTTTCTGCCCCCAATTTCCCCAACCTTCTATCTCCTCCTTGTCTCGGGACCTCCTCTATTTCTTGAAACCCCAAAACTCTCTTTTCAACTTACATTTTTCTCCATTATGCCTCTTCCCTCTTTCCTCAAACTCTCTTTTCAACTTCCTTTTTTCCCCTTTCTTCCTTCTTTCTTCCTCAATGACTATTCTTCCCATCCCTGCTGACCCCACCCTTTTCTTCCCTCTTCCTTCTCTTACTGATTCCTCCCTTCCTCTTCCCCTCTCTACTGACCTCTTCCTTCCTTCCTCCCTCTCTGCTGACCCCATTCTTCCCTTCCCTTTTCCTTCTTCTTGCTGATTCCTCCCTTAACATTCCCCTCCCTACTGACTCTTCCCTTCCAATCCCTCTTCCTGTTGGTCCCACTCTTCCCTTCCCCCTCTCCCCCTACCTTCTCCCTCTATCCCCCTCTCTCCTCTCTACTGACCCCTCCCCTCCCATCCTTCCCTCTCTTCCCCTCCCTGTGTCTCCCATCTTCCACCTCTCCTCCTCCCTTACTGACCCCTCCCTTCCCCCCTCTTCCCCTCCCTTCCCCCTCCTTCCTGGACCCCTTCCTTCCCCCTCTCCCCCTCCCTTCCCCCTCTCTCCTCACCTCCCCCTCCTTAATGACCCCTCCCTTCCCCCTCTTCCCCTCCCTTCCCCGTCCTTCCTGACCCCTTCCTTCCCCCTCTCCCCCTCCCCCTGTGCATTTCTTGGTCTTGCGTTTGGAGACGTTATCTTTATCTTCTTCGGGAGGTTGAGGGAGAAGGGAGGGCGGAGGAGAAGAAAGGATAGGAAGAGAGAGGAAAGGAGAGGAAAAAGAAGATAAAAGAACATAGAGAGAGGGTATGTAAGAAACAGAGATAGATAGATAGATAGGTAGATAGATAGATAGAGAGGGAGGAGGGGAAAGAAGAAGATAAGGAAGAACTTAGAGAGAGGGTAACATGTAGAGAGAGAGAAACAGAGATGAGAGATAGATAGATGAGAGAGAGAGATAAATGAGAGAGAGAGAGAGAGAGAAGGCAGAGAGAGAGAGAGAGAGAAGGAGAGAGAGAAGAGAGAGAGAGAGAGAGAGAGAGAGAGAGAGAGAGAGAGAGAGAGAGAGAGAGAGAGAGAGAGAGAGAGAGAGAGAGAGAGGAGAAGATGAGAATAAAAGAGAAAAGAAGATTAAAAAAAGAAAAATGCGAAAACAAAAGAAAAAAAAAATAATAATAAAGCTTAAAAAAACTGCCATCCCTTTTTGCATGTCACGTGATGTTTGCAATCATAATAACGCCCGAGGGACATGTTGGTTTTAGGGCCCATCATATCCACTGGATTATGTGATAGATATTTCGCGCGCCACATAGCCTCATGATGCGGTGACGTCATGAGCGCTTACGGGACATGACGTACGGCAGCGCATGACCAAGCACAGAGGAAGGAAACGCATGACCAAGCACGGGGACACGGTAGCGCATGACCAAGCACCGAGGCAGGAAACGCACGGCCAAGCACAGAGGCAGTGAACGCATGGCCATGCACAAAAGCAGGCAACACATGGTCAAGTACGGAGGCAGGAAACGCATGGCCAAGCACGGAGACACGGCAGCGCAAGGCCAAGCGCAGAGGCAGGAAACGCACGGCCAAGCACGGGGACACGGCAGCGCATGGCCAAGCACAGAGAGACGGCAGTGCATGGCCAAGCACGGGGACACGGCAGCGCATGGCCAAGCACAGAGACACGGCAGTGCATGGCCAAGCACGGGGACACGGCAGCGCATGGCCAAGCACAGAGACACGGCAGTGCATGGCCAAGCACGGGGACACGGCAGCGCATGGCCAAGCACAGAGACACGGCAGCGCATGGCCAAGCACAGAGAGACGGCAGTGCATGGCCAAGCACGGGGACACGGCAGCGCATGGCCAAGCACAGAGAGACGGCAGTGCATGGCCAAGCACGGGGACACGGCAGCGCATGGCCAAGCACAGAGACACGGCAGTGCATGGCCAAGCGAGGACACAGCGCATGGCCAAGCACAGAGACACGGCAGTGCATGGCCAAGCACGGGGATACGGCAGCGCATGGCCAAGCACAGAGACACGGCAGTGCATGGCCAAGCACAGAGACACGGCAGCGCATGGTCAAGCACGTAGGCAGGGAACGCACGGCCAAGCACAGACACACGGCAGCGCAAGGCCAAGCGCAGAGGCAGGAAACGCACGGCCAAGCACGGGGACACGGCAGCGCATGGCCAAGCACAGAGACACGGCAGTGCATGGCCAAGCACAGAGACACGGCAGTGCATGGCCAAGCACGGGGATACGGCAGCGCATGGCCAAGCACAGAGACACGGCAGTGCATGGCCAAGCACAGAGACACGGCAGCGCATGGTCAAGCACGTAGGCAGGGAACGCACGGCCAAGCACAGACACACGGCAGCGCATGGCCACGCGCAGGAGAACTGAAGCATGCGACCAAGCACGGGGACATGCTGCAGCGCATGGCCACGCACAGGGAAGGCAACCGCGCATGGCCAAGCACAGAGACACGGCAGCGCATGGCCAAGCACGTAGGCAGGGAACGCACGGCCAAGCACGGGGGACGCACTCGAGCGCGAACGCACTCCCCCGAGCCCAAGCAGCGGCGCACTCAACTCCCCTCGCGTGGATTAATGGTATCTTGGCTTGCTTTGATCGATCACTTCTATTACACGGCCTCTGACCGCGAGATAACATAGCATTAAGTAAATCCAGTTCAGAGCATCATGTAGATCAGAGGGAGAGAGAGGCTGGGTGGCTGGAGGGGGGGAGGGGGGAGGCTGGAAGAGGAGGGGAGGAAGAGAGAGAGAGAGGCTGGAGTGGCTGGAGGAGGGAGGAAGGCATGGAAGAGGAGGGGAGGAAAGAGAGAGGCTGGGTGGCTGGAGCTGGAGAGGCTGGAAGGGAGGGAGGAGGGAGGAAAGAAGAAGAGGAAGGCTGGGTGAAAGGAGAGGAAGAGAGGAAGGGGAGAGGAAAGAGAGAGAGAGAGGCTGGGAAGAGGGAGGAAGAGGAGGAGGAGGGGAGGGAGAAAGAGAGAGAGAGGCTGGGTGGAGGGGAGGAAGGGGAGGGGGAGGAAGGCTGGGCCAGCTTAGAAGCAGAAGAGGAAAGGGGATGGGAAGAAAGGCAGGAGGGGAGAGAAAGAGAAGGAATAAGAGAGAGAGAAACGGAAAGAGAGAGAGAGGGAGAGTGACATACAGACAGACAGATAGACAGAGACAAAGAGAGAGACAGAGACAGTGATAAAGACAAAGATAGAGACAGAGACAGACAGAAATAGCCAGAGCAGTGGCGTAAACAGAGGTGGGGGCAAGGGAAGGGAAGAAGCCAAAGTGGAAGAGAAAACCTAACACAACAGGAGAAGAAATTGCCGATAAATCCACGAAAAACCAAGGTGGAGGTTCCTGTCCAGTGAGGAGGTTTGCGCTTAGCCTCAAACAGTCAGTTTTTGAGGGGAGGGGCGAAGGAAGAGATACGAGGGAGGAAGAGGAAAAGAAGGGAAGGGGGGGAGGAGGAGGAAAAGAAGAGAAGGGGATAGGAGGAGAAAAAAGCGGGGAGGAAGAAGGAGAGAAGGGAGGAAGAGAGAGGAGGAGGAAGAGAAGGGGGAGCAAGAGGGTGGAGGAGAAAGAGAGAGGAGGAGAGAGGAGGAAGGAAGAGAGATAAGAGAGGAGGGGGTGAGAAGGAAGATAGAGGAGAGAGGGGAACGACGAGGGAGTAGAGAGAGAAAGGAGAGACATTGCGGA
>NC_091590.1:20558649-20561149 GCF_042767895.1 Penaeus vannamei | reverse complement strand
TCCCTCCCTCCCTCCTCCTTCACCATCTCCCTCCTCCCTCCTCCTCCCTCCCTCCTTCCTTCTCCATCCTCCCTCCCTCCCTCTTCTCTTCCATCCTTACTGTCTTCTTCCTCCTCCGCCTCCACCTACCTTCCGCCTCTATCTCCTTATCCTCCTCCTCCTCCCTCCCTCCTCTTTCCATCTCCTCCGTCCCTACTCTTCCATCTCCTCCCTCCCTCCCTACCATCTCCTCTCTCCATTCCCTATCTTCTTCTTCCTCCTCCATCTCCTTATCCTCTCCTCCTCTCCCTCCCTCCTCTACCATCTCCTCTTCCCTCCCCTATCTTCTTCCTCCTCCATCCTCCTTATCCTCCTTCCTCTTCCATCTCCTCCCTCCCTCCCTCCTCTACCATCTCCTCCTCCCTCCCTCTTCTTCCATCTCCTCCCTCCCTCCCTCCTCTTCCATCCCTATCTTCTTATTCCTCTTCCTCCCTCCCTACCTCCTCCATCTCCTTATCTTCCTCCTCCTCTTCCACCTCCTCCCTCCCTCCCCCTTCTTCTACCTCCTCCCTCCCTTCCTCCTCCATCTCCTTATCCTCCTCCTCCTCCCTCCCTCCTCTTCCATCTCCTCTCTCCTTTTTTATATCCCCTCTCTCGAAGTCCCTTGTGCAGGGAGTCATTTATTTCCCTCTTGACAGACGGGCAGTCATCCTCTCACCTCGGACGAGAGAGTGTCAACAAAGCACTCCTTTTCGGCTTCCTAATTCCTCCCCTTCAGGCAGGTGATTTACCCCGGCTGTTTCCGTGGGTCACGTTTTCCATTTCGGTTTCGTTTTGTCTGGGTCCTAGGCTTTGTTTGTACGGAGAATAGGGAGGAGGGAAGGTGTGGGAGGGACGGGAGGGAAGGGCGGGGGGGTGGGGGTGGAGGGATGGTGGGAGAGGGAGGGTGAGGGAAAGGGGAAAGGTAGGGGAGGGAAGGCGAGGGGGAAGGGGTAGGAGGAGACTTTAAAATTTGACTGTCCTCTTCGGTTCTTATTTCTTTCTTCATCCATTTTAGTTCCCTTCTACTTCCTTCCTCTTCTTTTTTGTTCAACTCTGTCCTCCTCCTTTCCCTATTGCCTCTCTCTTCCTCCTTTCTTCCTTTGACTCTTTCCTCCCTCCTTCCCCTTTGCATCTCTCTCCCTCTTTTCCTCCTTGTCTCTCCCTCCTTCCACCACCCCTTCTCTCTCCCTCCCCCCTCCTTCCTCCCCCCCTTCTTCCCATAGGCAACAATCCCTTCCCATTTGCCTAGGACAATGATCGGTCTGTGGGGAGGGGGGAGGGGAGGGGTAGGGTAGAGATTCTCCTTATGTCGGTCAGTTTTGTGGCCATTCTTTTTATTTGGGAATGGGGGGGGAGGGAGGGGGTAGGATGAACAGAAAAGAGGGTAGGCAGTCACACTTCGCCTTTTCTTATCGTTCGTTTCATTTTCAGGCTCGACCTCGAGTTTAAATTTTCAAATTCAAATTTCCATCTTTAACGGAAGTATCGAACAACTCCCGATTTCACTTTCCTATTCACAGCATCAGAAAACCATCAAATTAAAAAACAACCAAAGAGAATCCTCAATAAGAGAAAAAAATCAGTAAACACAGGCACGAAAAGATACAAAAAAGAGCGAAATGCAAAGAACCTTTTCCGGAATAGTTCGCGTTTTGCCCGCCAGGTGTCCGGGAAAGATGGCGGAGAGAGAGACAAGGAGCGCATTCAGTAGCAAATTACTCGATTTTATTACCCCTTTGTCCTCCTTCCCTGTGTCCCTAAACAAGTATTATTGTTGATATCACGTCCCTCTCCCGCTGTGTTTGTTCCGGGATATGGAATTATGTGCGTGTTTGTGCATGTTTGTGCTTGTTTGTGAGAGTCTTTGTCGTAGCGTGCTTTTATGTTTGTGTCTTTTTGTTTTGTTTATGTGCGATTGGCTTTTATGTGTGTTTGTTTTAGGAGATGGAACTATGTGCGGGTTTGTGCTTGTTTCTGTATGTTTGTGAGTTCGTGGCACTGTCTGCTTGTTTGTTTGTATTTGTTGTGCATTTGTTCTGTGTGTATAAGTGTATTTGTTCCGTTTTTTTGTGTGTGTCTTGTTTATGTTACTTTGTATGTGTACATATCTTGTGTATATCTTTGTGTATGTGCGGGAAGAATATGCGTCTCACATCTCTCGGATGTTAGTTCATGATTTCTTCCTTGTTTGCTAATTTCTTCCGGCCAATTTATATCCCAAATTCCCTCTTATATTTACCCCATCTCCCACTTTTATCATCTTCCTCCCCCCCCCCCCATTTTTTCCCTCTAGCTCCTCTCCTTTACCACCGAATTCCTGCAAGAAAATCTACAAGTAATCTTGGAGAAAATGAAGGGGATTCTTTGCATTTATCCTTAAGTACATCAAACCGTTTACAGCGGAGGAGTCAGAGGCCACAGCTGATCCGAGAGGAATCACGATGGAATATAAAATGCCCTTCTGGATTCGCCTCTGACA
>NC_091590.1:20533649-20536149 GCF_042767895.1 Penaeus vannamei | reverse complement strand
CCCGGCTCTGTGTACATGAACGATGAACATTGCCATACACGACGCCAGGCTCTTGTACCTGTTGTTGTTGTTGCTGTTGTTGTTGCAGTTAACTGTTGTATTTACACGATGGGAAAAATCCCTACTGCTGTCTGTATGGCTCATTGGTGTGGTAATTAA
This sequence comes from Penaeus vannamei, assembly GCF_042767895.1. Classification (NCBI taxonomy): domain Eukaryota; kingdom Metazoa; phylum Arthropoda; class Malacostraca; order Decapoda; family Penaeidae; genus Penaeus; species Penaeus vannamei. The sequence goes on along the minus strand of NC_091590.1, from coordinate 20,535,990 downwards.
GGCATTTGCATGTAAATGATAACTAGGGGGTGGTGGGCGAGTGTTGTTTATGCATTAGCAACACCGGGTGATGCTCCTCTATAAATGTTTGTTGTACGGGGGCGCCTGTATGCAGATGAGGTGATGTTGATCGCCGTTTCCTAAGATTAATTAATTGTCTGTAACTCTTGTCTTAGTATGTTTTCTTTGTATTTTTTTTTTTTTTTAGTTTTCCTTCGTAATCTTTTATTAGTTTGCTGTTCTTTTTATGAATCTTTTTATGCTTTTTCTGATTTTTAAAAAAGGCTAGAACGGTTTGTTCCAATTTTCTTTTGTTCACTCTTATTTGTGTGTATATACATACATACGTACATACATACGTACATACATACATACATACATACATATACATATATATATATATATATATATATATATATATATATATATATATATATATGTATACATATGTATATATATATATATATATATATATATATATATATATATATATATATATATATATATATATATATATATATATATATATATATATATATATATATATATATATATATATATATATATATATATATATATATATATATATATATATATATGTATATATATATATATATATATATATATATATATATATATATATATATATATATATATATATATATACATGCATATGTATATATATATATATATATATATATATATATATATATATATATATATATATATATATACACACACATATATATATATATATATATATATATATATATATATATATATATATATATATATATATATATATATATATATATATATATATATATATATGTATGTATGTATATACATTTATATACACATATGTATGTACATGCACACACACACACACGCACACACATACACACACACACACACACACACACACACATATTCATATATGTGTGTATCTGTGTGTGTGTGCACACGGACCGTATTCACAATATGTAAACTGACGAACCTCAAGCACCCGACCCTTCACTTCGCAATAAACACGATGACGAAGAGTTTATTAAAATATCTGTAGAGGCTCTTGAAGGGTCAGTGCTATGACTAATAATAGCATGGAACGGTTATATATGTATATATATATACATAAACACACACACACACACATATATATACATATATATGTATACATGAATATATATATATATATATATATATATATATATATATATATATATATATATATATATATAGATAGATAGATAGATAGATAGATAGATAGATAGATAGATAGATAGATAGATAGATAGATAGATAGATAGATAGATAGATAGATAGATACATAGATACATAGATTGAAAGATAGATAGATAGTTAGACAGACAGATAAACCGATAGATAGATAGACAGACAGGCAGACAGATAGATGGATAGATAGATAAATAGATAGATAGACAGATAGACATATAGATAGATAGACATACAGACAGAAAGATAAACAAGAAGACAGACAGACAGATAGACAGAAATACAGTAAGACATATGATAGACGGAGGGACAGACAGACAGACAGACAGATAAATAGATACATATATAAGGAATTAAAAAGATATGTATGTATATGCTCACATGACTCCAGATAAAACTTAGTAGATCGCTAAACCAATTTACTAACTACCATTTACCAACATCAGAGGAATATTTATTTTTTTCCTAATAGATCTCGAGCATTCCAGAATCAGCTGATCCCCCGTCCGCCAAAATAGCAAAACAGCGCCAACGACCGACCGACAAAGGCGACCAGTTAAAAGGGTTTAGCGAGAGTATTAAGCAGCCGCGGCGAGACCCATGGCGGATGGCGTCGAGAGTCGAGCGAGGCCGAGAAGAGGTATTGAGAGGGAGTGCGGAGGTCAGAGGCTTACGGGCATATTACACGGATTACCATGAATGGATGCGGGAGTTGGAGAGGGAGGGAGGGAGAGGGAAGGAGGGGAAGGAGAGAGGGAGGGAGGGAGAGGGAAGGAGGGGAAGGAGAGAGGGAGGGAGGGGAAGGAGAGAGGGAGGGAGGAATAGGGAAGGAGGGGAAGGAGAGAGGGAGGGAGGGAGAGGGAAGGGGAGGGGAAGCAGAGGGAGGGAGGGAGGGAGAGGGAAGGAGGAGAAAGCAGAGAGGGAGGGAGGGAGAGGGAAGGGAGAGAGGGAGGGAGGGAGAGAGGGAAGGGAGGGGAAGGAGAGAGGGAGTGAAGGAGGGAGAGAGAGGGGGAAGGAGAGAGGGAGGGAGGGAGAAGGAAGGAGAGAGGGAGGGAGGGAGAGGGGGAAGGAGGAAAGGAAGAAGAGGGAGGGAGGAGAGAGGGAGGGA
>NC_091590.1:20518649-20521149 GCF_042767895.1 Penaeus vannamei | reverse complement strand
TCTATTTCTCCTCTTCCCCCTCTTTTCCAACCTATTCTTTCCTCTCCCTTCTCCACTCACCTCCTCACCATCCCCTCTCTTCCCCACCCCTCCCCCAAATCACCCTACCTTTCCCCTCCCTTTCCCCACCTAACCTATTCCCCTCTTCTATTTCCCACTTTTCCCAAATCCTCCTCCTTTCCCCCTCCCTCCCCTAAATTATCCCTCCTTTCCCCCTCCCTACCCTCTTCAAATCACCCGCAAATCACCACCCCCCTTTCCCCCTCCTTCCTCCCACCTTCCCCTTCCCTCCCTCCCACTCCCCCCTCCTTCCTCTTCCTCTTCTCTCCCTCTCCTATTCCCCCCCCTCCCTCTTCCAGATCACCCCCAAATCACCCCCTCCCTTTCCCCCTCCCCTCCCTCCCCACCCTCCCTCCCTCTCCTCACCTTCTCCTCCTCCCTCCTCCTCCCCTCCCTCTTCCAGATCATCCCCCAAATCACCCTCTCCCTTTCCCCCTCCCCTGCCTCCCTCACCCTCCCTCTCCTCTCTTCCATTATCACCCTCCCCTTTCCCCCTCCCTCCCTCCCTCCTCCCCCCTCCTCCTCACCCCCTCCTCCTCCCCTCTTCCAGATCACCCCTCCCATTCCCCCTCTCTCCCTCTCCTCCCCCCTTCCCTCCCTCCCCCCTCCCCACAGCGGGCGGGAGGGCAAAGGACCCCTCCTCCTCCTTCCGTGAATAACTGCGTGTGTCCCCTCCCCCGCCGCTTTTCTTTCCCTTTCTTTATTTCTCCTTCATTCTTCTCTCCTTCCTCTTGTCAATCACTCGACACACGATCTTCGGGGAAAGAAACCGTGGGAAGAAAGGACTGCACAACGTAACGAAGAAGAGAGATGGTAAAGAGAATGGGAGAGAAAAGAGAAAGAAAAAATAGCGTTTTGATTGTCTTGAAACCGCGTGGGAAGAGGAGTGAGTTTGTCCAAAGAAGGAGTGTGGAATTTACTTTTTTATTTTATCTAATTTATTTTGTTTATTGACTTACTTGTTTACCTATATGTATTGTATTTATTAATTCCTTTATCTTATTTACCTATCTATTTATCTATTAATCATTCATTCATCTATTTAGTCATTATTCACTTATATTAATTGCATACATCAATTCCTTTATCTTATTTGTCTATCTATTTATCTATTTGTTCATAAATTCATTTAATTATTTATTTATTTACTCATTTGCTTATTCATCTACTCTTACTCATTCAATTATTCTTATTCATTCACTTAGTTTGTCGGTAGCATTTTTTTCATTATCCTTTTTAATACAAGATCACATACATTGATGTTTAAATACACTCGATAAAAAAATCTTCCGAAGAATAAGGTCAACAGCGACCCATAAGCCCGTGCTCTGCAACATGGGAACTCTGCGAAGGAAAACACGTGGAAAGTTAATTGGTTGCTCGCAATAAGGTCAAAGGAGAGTTTAATGCCATGCAACGTGGATGGAATGGGAGTGGGAGAGAGAAAGAGAAAGAGAAAGAGAGAGAGAGGGTGAGGGAGAGGGAGAGGGAGAGGGAGGGGGAGAGAGAGAGAGAGAGAGAGAGAGAGAGAGAGAGAGAGAGAGAGAGAGAGAGAGAGAGAGAGAGAGAGAGAGAGAGAGAGAGATTGAGAGCATGGACCAGAGAGAGAGCGAGAGAGAGAGAAAGAGAGAGCCATGGAGAGATAGAGATAGATAGATAGAGAGAGAGAGAGAGAGACGTACAAACAGACAGACAGTAAATCAAAGAGAGGAAGGCAAACAAATAGACAAACATATCGTTCGATAGACAGGTAGGTAGATACAGACAGGTAAACAGACAGTTAGATAGATACATTAAGCAAACAGTTCGACAAACAAACGTACATATATAGATCATGGCAATCATTGAGGATTACAAATTTTAAAATGCGGATTATCAAAATTATCAAAGCAATTGAAAATACATATATATATACATAGACGCGGGGGAAAACAGAGGACATATTAAGCCCTAAATTCCACATCAAGTGACATTAAATTCCCTTTTTGGACGGGCGGACAAAATGATATCACATACATCAAGGTACTCCAACTTTTGGGGAAAAACAAGATTTAATATGCAAATGAAGGCTTCTGGAGAATCACGTCCAAGATTCGACCAATTACAAAACCGACTTTAATATCAACTAAAAGTTCTGAATCATTTCGTTCTTTTATGAAAAGAGAAAGGGGAGGGAGGAAGATGAGAGAGAGAGAGAGAGAGAGAGAGAGAGAGAGAGAGAGAGAGAGAGAGAGAGAGAGAGAGAGAGAGAGAGAGAGAGAGAGAGAGAGAGAGAGAGAGAGAGGAAAGAGAGAGAGAGAGAGAGAGAGAGAGAGAGAGAGAGAGAGAGAGAGAGAGAGAGAGCGAGAGAGATTTTCTAGGTAGATAGACAATAAGGTAGACAGAGAGACAGACAGACAGACAGAAACATTAATGAACACACCAGAAATATAACACCGAT
>NC_091590.1:20499389-20501889 GCF_042767895.1 Penaeus vannamei | reverse complement strand
GTATGCTGCTGTTGTCTACGTAAGGCTATAAGGTTCCATATAGCTTTGTGATAGAGTACATTATATATGGGTATGTTCCGTGCTTATACATGAGGGTATACATGGGGTTAAAGGCGTAAATATGCAAATTTGTACATATGGTGTATATATTCATGCATGAATGTGTACATTTACATGTGTATATAAGCATGTATATATGTGTATGTGTATATAGGTATGTATAATGTGCGTGTTTATGTGTATGCGTGGGTGAATGAATAGGTAGACATATGTAGGTATTTATATGTGTATACGTAAATGTATACGTATATAGGTGTGTGCAGGATGTAGGAAGGTGGATAAATAATTAAGTATATGTATGTATGTAAGTACGTATGTATGTACGTAGAGGTAGTTATATGTAAAGCAAGTACAGATATATACACATATGTAAAGGGGGGGAGGGCACTAGTGTATGCTGCAAATGTATGTGCTCATATACGGATGCGTGAGCACATGCAGGGATAGATACATGCGTATGTATAATGATAGGTAGGTTTGCGAGGTATGCAAAAAGGGGTGTTTACATATACACGGGTGAGTATACACTCATGTATACTCACTCACTTATCAATAACATATAACTAGCGCATAAACGGACAGGCGATGTGAACATATGACTAGGTCAGACTATGATGGACATGTATGTAGTTATTTATAACGTAAGAATAAGTATCCATATCCATAAGCATAGATACAAGAATAAATGTGTATGCTTGCATATGCATATGCGTGGGAATGAGCATATGCGTAGTACTTAGAGCATGTGCGGGAATGAATATGTCTGCATCAGGTGCACATACGCACAAATGACGTTAATAAATAAAATAAAAATAAAACATATATGCACTTCTGATAATTAAGCCCAGCTCACGGGAGTAGTGAGCAGGCCGTGCATTGCCGCTCCTAAGTCCACTCCAGGTAGGACCAAACCTGCTGGGGGGACTTATCAATGGCATTCCGGCTAAATTACTCCCCTCCCACCAAGATACACCTAAGCCAGTAGGTGGGAGGTAAATCGGCTGTCCACCTCCCAAGCATGAGACAAAATATTCAGGAACGGCCCCCATTCCCCGGAGGCGAAGGAGCCCCTGGTTACGGCGGCGATCAGGATCGCTCCGGAGCAGGGGGTGCTAAAAATATCCGGGTAAAGACAGGCCGCCCCACGTTGATGAACCTTTGCACATACAATATAAGGACCATGAGAACTGAATCCGACTTACTAGCTTTACTAGAGGAACTCTCTTCCATTAAATGGGATGTAGTAGGACTCTGCGAAGTTAGAAGACTAGGTGAAGAGCAGAAGTTATTAAATGAGGGACACGTGCTCTATTGGAGAGGAAAACCCCTGGGTAGCAAACAGGAATTAGGGGTAGGATTCTTAATACACAAACGCTTAGAAAAGAACATTGTAGAATTCTATAGTGTCAGCGAAAGAGTGGCTTCTGTAACAATAAAACTAAACATTAGGTACAACTTAAAAATTATTCAAGTCTATGCTCCAACCTGCAGCCACAGTGATGAAGAAATAGAGAGCTTCTATGAAGATGTTCACTTAGCCAGCGAGAGAACAAAATCCCATTTCACAATAATTATGGGGGATTTTAATGCCAAAATAGGTAAAAAGACAGAGGGCGAAACCGCAGTAGGGAACCATGGAATAGGCACTAGGAACGAGAGGGGACAAATGCTAGTCGAATTTGCGGAGGCTCGATCACTCAGTATCATGAATACATTCTTCGAAAAAATACTAGAACGGAAGTGGACATGGAAGTCGCCTTCTGACGTCAAAAACGAAATTGACTTCATAATTTCAAATAGGCGCGATATAATAAAAAATGTAGAGGTTATAAATAAAGTAAATGTAGGCAGCGACCATAGAATGGTGAGAGGCGAAATTAAAATACATCTCAGAAGGGAAAGGAACAAACTAATGAGTAAACCACAGCCAAACTTGGCTAACTTGAGGATCAGAGCAACAGAATTTAGCCTAAACATCCAAAACAGATATTCACTCCTCCGCGACGAAGATCTCAACATCGACCAAATCAATAAACAGTTCAATGACATAATAAAAGAAGCTGCACTTGAAGTAGGCGGAAAGAACGACAATCGAAGCTCCAGCAAGCTCTCGGTAGAAACTAAACAGCTTATGCAAAAACGTAGAGACATGAAAGTATCGTCAAATAGGGACAAGATAGAATTGGTTGAACTAACAAAGACCATAAATAAAAAGAAGAGGGAAGATGTACGGATATTCAATACTCAAATAATAAATGAAGCAGTGATTTCAGGTACCAGCATGAAAGCAGCTAAAAGAAGACTAGGAATAGGGAGAAATCAAATGTATGCAATTAAGAAACCAGACGGAGAAGTAACACATAACAAGAATGAAATCATCAAAGTAGTGGAAGACTTTTACAGGGATCTATACAACTCAAACGAACAGCCACAAATAGAA
>NC_091590.1:20489389-20494389 GCF_042767895.1 Penaeus vannamei | reverse complement strand
CTCTCCCTCTCACCCCTTGTGGGATTTGTCACCCTTTGGGCACCTTCCCCTTACCCTCCCTTCGCCCTCTACACTCTATCCCCTTTCTTTCTGTCCCTACCCTTGCTTTTCTCCCTTATTCATCAAACCTCTTTAATCCTACCCTTCCAACGCCTCCCCCTTCCTTCCTTTAGCCCTCTATGCCCCCTCCCATTTCGAACCCCTCCCTCCCTTCCCTCCCTTAGTCCTCCCATCTTTCCTTTCGAACCCCTTCCCCGTTTGCCCCAAACCTCCCTCCCCTTCCTCTTTCGAACCCTTCCCTCTCTTCCTTCCCTTAGCTCCTAACCTCCCTTCCCCTCCCCCTTTCCTTGCCTTCCTCCCCCTCCCCTCCCCCCTTTCGGTTCGTGCCTCCCTTTCTCTCCCTTACTCCCCTGCCTCCCTCCCCTTCCATCTCTCCCTCCCTTCCTCCCCATTTGGTTCATGCCCATTTTCTCTCCCTTACTCCCCAACCCCCTCACCTTCACCCTTCCCTCCCTGACTCCCCCTCCCTCCCTCGCTCCCCCTCCTTCTTCCCCTTTCGAATCCTTCCTGTCTTCCCTCTCTCACTCCCCCTCCCCTCTCCTCATTCCGTCCACACCCCCTTTTCCCTTCCCTACTCCCCCCCCCCCTTCCCCGTCGGCCCGTGCCCCCCTCGGCGCTCAGCGGGACCCCGACTAACTTTCTCGAAAAAGGACATTTTCTCGAATGAATTGTTCCCTTGTTACCTGTCGGAATGTTTAATATCCATCGCTAATGTATGTAAACTTAGGGATATATGTAACCGTTAGTGTCTGCCTTCGTCGGAGCGGTTCGGGGTCGTCACGGAAGGAGAACTGTGTCGTTGGCGGTGTCCTTAAGGGGGATTTTGCTGTGTATTCTTGCTGTTGTTGATGTTGTTATTGTTGCTTTGGCTGTCTTTGCAATCATGAGTGATAATGTCAATTATGGGTGGAATGGTAATGATGATAATGATAATGATAATAATAATGATATTAATGATGATAATGATGGAGATATTAATAACTATAATGATAACAATATTGATAATAATAACAATGATGACGACGATAATGATGATTATAATAATGATACTGATGATGATGAAAAATAATATTAATAATGATATTGATAATGATGACAATGACAATAGTAATAACAATAATAGTAATAATGATAATAATAAAAATAATCACAATTATAATAACAATGATAGTAATAACAATAATGATGATAATAATGATAATGATAATAACAATAACAATGATAATAACAATAATGATAATCATATCAATGATAATGGTAATAGTGATAATGATAGTAATAAGGATAATAACAATGGCAATAATACTAAAAATACTACTATTAATAATAACAATAATAATGATATTAATAATGAAAATAAAAATAATGAAAATGAGGATAATAATGATTACATTAAAAGCGCTATCGACGATGATGATGATGAAAATGGCAATGATAATAATGATGATAACAATATCAACGATAATAATATTAATAATGATGATGATGTTACTACTATCATCGTTAGTAGTATCATTATCATCATTATTATCACTATTATTATCATTATCTTATTTTTATTACCATTACTGTTATCATCATTATTACTATTATTACCATAGCAACGACAACAACAACAATATTTTCATTATTCTTATCATCATTATTATTGTTATTACTTTTATTTTTGTTTTGCTTTTATCATCATCATCATTATTACTACTAACATTATCAATATTAGTAATATTATCATCATTATTATCTCTTGTTATTATTATTATTATGAGTAGTAGTAGTAGTAGTATCAATATTATAATTATCATTGTTGTTATTATTATTATCATTATTATTATTATTATTATTATTATTATTATTATTATTATTATTATTATCATTATTATTATTATTATTATCATTATCATTATTATTATTATTATTATTATTATTATTATTATTATTATTATTATTATTATTATTATTGTTGTTGTTGTTGTTGTTGTTGTTATTATTATTATTGTTATTATTATTATTATCATTATTATCATTATAATAATAATAATTATCATTATTACTATTATTATTATTATCATTATTATAATTATAATTGCTTTTATTATTTCATTATTATTATTATCATTATTTTTAGCAATAATACATCACACACAACACCAACATCAGCCTTTCACCACAGGATATTCAAACAACCTGATCCACAGCCATTGCAATTGAGTCAACTATCTATCCTGTGCATGTGGGGCCAAGCGTAGATTTTTTATCATTATTCATATACTGTTCATGAGGGTTTTCCTGTTTGCGTGACCTCGTTGGTCAAATTGATTGCGAAACGTCATGGTGTATCTGTCATAGTCTGCCATGTGTCATATATTGCGAGAATGTTTTGTATGAATATGTTTATGTTAGCATACAGAGGACACGCAGCTAGGTACGTAGGCAGACAGACAGAAAGGTAGACACAGACAAAAAGGCAGATAGACAGCAGACATACAGACAAAAAGGCAGACAGACAGCAGACAGACAGAAAGGCAGACAGACAGCACACAGACAGACAGACATGTATGCAGGACGGCAGGCATCTAAACAGATAGACAGATGGATAGATAGACTGGTAAATAGATGGGCAGACAGACAGATAAACAACAACTTCGTTAAATTGGAAGACAGTTCTGTTGAAATATAAAGAGATCGACAGATGAATAGAGACAAAGATAAATAGACAGACAAATGTACGGACATATATATCTAAGGACGTAAATGAAAATAAGTATGTAACGACAGAGAGAGAGAGTAAAAGAAAGATTGATTGGCAACTAGATAGATACACAGATGAATTAAAACACAGATAGTTCCGGAGACATACACAGGTACAAACACAGACTCACATACCCGTGCATACCCTAGCCTATATACTCCGTGTCCCTTAATGAGGATCTGGCCAATTTCGTCTTCATTTGCGACCAGTTCCGCTTCCTTCCTGGAAACTGAGAAGAGGCCGGCAGATCCACATCAAAAATCCCATCTGGATTGGATTACCAGCTGAGATGACACGAAAGCGGATTAGAAACAGCGGGTGATGGACAGGGGGGGGGGGGGTGGGGTGGGGGTTTATCCTGTGTCAACTCGGGGAGGGAGAAGGGAGAAGGGGATGGGGATTGGAGGAGTGGTGAAAAGAGGGGGGGGGAGGGAGATTGGGAGGGAGAGAGGGAGTGATGGAGGGAGGGAGAAAGGGTGTGGATATGGGAGGAGGGAGAGGACGATAGAAGGGGAAATAGGGGGAAGCAGACAGAGAGAAAACGAGTCGAGAGAGGAAGGAGAGTGAAAGAAATGTAGAAGAAGGTGAAGATGAGGAGAGAGGAGGAAAGAAATGCACAAGGGAGAGAGTGCTTGAAGGGAGAAAGAGGGATGTGGGAAGGAAGCGATATGGGCTGGGGGAGAGGGGAGGAGGGGGAGGGGGGGACGAAGGAATTGTCTTAATCCTTTCACGCGAGGATGAGATTGCATCCTGTGTGATCGGAAGGGGATTAATGCGGCTGAGGTATGTGTGGTTCGAGTCTATCAAGGATGCTCGCTGTTAGAGTCGCTTTTTATGCTGAATTAGGGCATAAAAGGAGTCTATTATGAGTTTGATGCTGGTAAATGTACCTATCAGTTACCTCTTGTGCTTGGTTAAGGATGAGATCTTTTACATAAAAGAGAATAAGGGAAGATTTGTTGCAGTCTCTGGCTAATATTGATTTCTCATTTGATATTGATAGTATATCAGTAGGAGAGAGAGAGAGAAAAGAAATTTAAAAGTACGCAATGGCACAGCTTCCCGAATTAAGCAAGGAAGACATGGAAGGAAGCTATAGAACATAAAGACAAAGAATGAACGCATATATTGCCTTCAACACCACTAGGAAATTGAAAGCAGAGAGGCAGTGAGTATACATCAGATGAAAATAAACCGTCGATTGAATGAACTTCTAAATCATACCGGTTGCAAGACTACCGCCCCCCCCCCTCTTGTTCATCCACCGACTGCACGGGCCGCCGCACCAAGGTGGTCCTCCACCTTCGCGCCCTAACCCCTCGTCCCCTCGCCCCCCCCTCCCCCGCCCGTGTGGACACAGGCCATGATGACCCTCCCCGCCCACTCCGCCCCCTCGCTCCCCGCCCACTCGAGGTCAGGTCGGAATGCTGCCGGGGCGAGAGGGGACCGCGTGGGCGTGACAGGAAGGTATCCATGGGTGACAGGGGGCGGGGACCAATCTGTGGCGCGGTGTGGGAAGATTTGCTGGACGGAACTGGGCTGTGGGCGGTGGGCTGCGGGCGGGGCTATGTATAGTTCTTTCTGCTCAATATATGTGTATGTAGAGTAACAGAAAAAGGAAGATGTACTTCTTTCTGCTGATGATTATCAATGGATATTGTACATGTGCACGCAGAGCAACTGATAGACTGATGGAGAAGTTCACGCATATACACAGAGAGATGGATAGACAGACATAAGCATACATGCACTCACGTATAGAAAGATAGAGAAAATAGATAGATAGATGAATATATATACAGGTAGACTGACAGATAGATAAACAGAGAAAGAGAGAGGGGGGGGGGGAAGGAAAAAGAGAGAAAGAGAGAGATAGATAAATAGATAGAAAGAGAGAGAGATTGTGTCAGACAATCAGATAGAATCAGAGACAGCCAGACAAACAGACATGCACACGCAAATACACAGACAGACACACGAACAAAGAGAGAAAGGCAAAGAAAGGGAAAGAAAGAGAGAAAGCCAGACAAAGAAAATGACATACAACGCAACCCACCAAGCCCCCAACCCCGCCCCTCCCGCCCACCGCCACCTGGCCTGCCAAACCGTGGGCGGGGAAGAACAGATTATCCAAGACCCGGCCTGACCCCCCACTGCCCGCCCACGCCGGTCACAGGCGATGATGCCAGAT
>NC_091590.1:20454313-20456389 GCF_042767895.1 Penaeus vannamei | reverse complement strand
CAGAAAACAAGCAAAAATGAGAATAAGAAAAGAAAGAATAAGAAAAGAGAAAAAAATGAGAAGAAAAAAAGAAAGAATAAGAAAAGTGAAAAAAATGCAAAAATGCGAAGAAGAAAAAAAGAAAGAATAAGAAAAGAGAAAAAATGCAAAAATGAGAAGAAAAAAAATAAAAAAAAGAAAAAGCGAACAAAAAATCGGAAAGCAGGACCGCAGAGGCCGCCCATCCGTCACAGCGAAGGGCGCAGGCGGGCCCATCACAAGCAGATCGGGGCGCTCACGAAGGGCCGCCCGGAGGAGGGCCCCATTTGCGCGCTCACGAGAACGCTCTGTCACCGCGCCCAATGCCACAGGGGGGGGGGGGGGGGGCGCTAGCAGGGGCGAAGGAGGGGGGGGGACGCTGGCAGGGGCGAGGGAGGGGGGAGGGGGGGGAGGGGGAGGCGAGAGAAAGAAGGGCGTCGGAGATTTTTTGGTGGCTAGTTTCGTTTGTTTGTTTGTTTCTCTCTCTCACTCCCTGTCTCTATCTACCTATTTCTATCTGTTTATTTGTGTATCTATCAATCTCTCTCTCTCTCTGTCTTTGTCTCTGTCTCCCTCCCTCCCTCTTTCTCTCTCTCTCTCTCTCTCTCTCTCTCTCTCTCTCTCTCTCTCTCTCTCTCTCTCTCGCTCTCTCTCTCTCTGTCTGTCTGTCTGTCTCTCTCGCTCTCTCTCTCTCTCTCTGTCTGTCTATATATCTATCTAACTATGCATCTATATCTATCTATCTATTGGTGCATCTATCAATCTCAATGTATCTCTTTATCTCTCTATTTATCTATCTATTTATCAATATCTATCTCTTCATGTATCAGTCTATGTATTTATCCATCTAATGACATACGGTATACTTCATAGAATACCTCTTTACCAAGAAATATCTCAATACGTTTTACCGCAATAAACGAAATTAATCAACATATTCTTCCTTGCCTTGTCCATTGTTTGCAGCTATCACGTGTTTCCTAAAAATTTCTTGCAATTGGCTGCATGTTGCCGACTCTATCACGTCTCTGTCAGCGCCGTTTGGTGACATGCGGCGTCTCGTGAATCTTCCTGGGACAAAGAACCTCTGTTTACGCTTATTCGTGTGAGCCAGAATTCTGCTGCAAAGTCTCAGGCATCATGGTTGTGCGCAGACTAAAAGTGATGTTTGCATGTGTGTGTGTGTGTGTGTATGTGTGTGTGTGTGTATATATACATACATACATATATATATATATATATAATATATATATATATATATATATATATATATATATATATATATATATATATATATATACTATATATATATATATATATATATATATATATATATATATAATATATTATATATATTATATATATATATATATATATATATATAATATATATATATATATATATATATATATATATATATATATATATAGTCATATATTACACATTTGCATACACACACACACAGACACACACACACACACACACACACACACACACACACACACACACATATATATATATATATATATACATATATATACATATATATATATATATATATATATATATAGATAGATAGATAGATAAGATAGATAGATATATATATATATATATATATATATATATATATATATATATATATATATATATATAATAAGAGAGAGAGACAGAGAGTGATAGACAGAGAGAGCGACAGACAGTGGAACAGAATGAGAGAGAGAGAGAGAGAGAGAGAGAGAGAGAGAGAGAGAGAGAGAGAGAGAGAGAGAGAGAGAGAGAGAGAGAGAGAGAGAGAGAGAGAGAGAGAGAGAGAGAGAGAGAGAGAGAGAGAGAGAGAGAGAGAGAGAGAGAGAGAGAACTTCATTAAATTATTTTCCCTCGTATTTCAAAATTCCATTTGGCCGTAATGATGATGACACAAGGAACTAGTTCATTTTCCATATATATCTCCGAGTTTTCACTTAGCTCATCATGTTAATGAGTCCGGCGCTGATTTATTACAGTTTCATTAATAGACATGAATAATATACAGTCTGGTTCTTGATTCAATATGAACAA
>NC_091590.1:20441813-20444313 GCF_042767895.1 Penaeus vannamei | reverse complement strand
GGGGGGGAGTGGAGAAGGAGAAAGAGAGAAAAAATAGGAAAGGAGAAGACGATAACGCCGCTCGAGATGAACTTCTTCACCTCCCGAGCCCGAAGAAGTGACCTCGGCCGAAGGAAGCTCACGCCCGCGCCCGTCGCTCGGCCTCATCGCGGGCGTGCGGCTCGCCTGGTCGCTTCGGGCGCAGATTGGGAATGCTAATTAAACCGACGGCGTTGGACGAAAGGGAATCGGAATCCCTTGTCTGGAATTCCTCCTGCGAAGATTTTCCTCTTATTTCTCTGCAATTCTCTCGCTGTTTGTGTCAATTTTCTCAAACAGGAATGTATACTGCACAAACACACACATACAAATAGAAATAGATAGATTTACAAATACATATAATATTCGTGCATACACACACATATATATATAAATATAAATATATATATATATATATATATATATATATATATATATATATATAGACATATATTAATATATATATATATATACATACATATATATATATATATATATATATATATATATATATATATGTATATATATATATATATATATATATATATATATATATATATATATATATATATATATATATATATATATAGACATATATCAATATATATATATATATACATATATATATATATATATACATACATATATATATATATATATATACATATATATATATATATATATATATATATATATATATATATATATATATATATATATATAATTGTGTGTGTGTAACTATATATAAATATAATTATATATACATAGCTATATATAGATAAATATAACTATATATGTAGTTATATATATATATATATATATATATATATATATATGTATATATATATATATATATATATATATAAATAAATAAATATATATATATATTTACACACACACACACACACACACACACACACACACACATATATATATATATATATATATATATATATATATATATATATATATATATATATATATATATATATATGTATATATATATATATATATATACATACATACATATGTATATATATATATGTATATATATATATATATATATATATATATATATATATATATATATATATATATATATATATAATGTGCGTGTGTGCGTGTAGATACATATATATAGCCAGTAGATCATCGAGCTGTGATCAGGTTTTGATGTTAATCTTTGGCATCGCCAGTTCAAGTATGGTGGCGATCTGTGGAAACGGCTGTCATCCCAGGGCGAGTCCAGTTGCATCCCAATTGTAATTACTGCTATTAGGTGACCAAATGAAATGCGCTTTATTAATCAAGATCTAGTACCGAATTCGTGTGATGCCTTGACCCACATTTTGTATTAATCAAAAGCATCCATCTCTTATTGTTACAAATTATTATTGGTGTTTTTAGTTTTGTTAATTCTAGTGTCGTGGACCTCTTTTCTGAGCGGAGAGATCGAGCCAGACTGGTATACAATTTCCTGAAGTTCAAGCGCCTTCACGTCTGTTCGTAATCACCAGCCGGTCAAGGTGCGCACAGCGTTGAAGAGTTCGGGTAAGAGGCCGCTGGAAGTGACTCCAGGAAACTTCCTCTTCAAGTAGGGTTCGACAACGGCGTCGCATTGCTGGAGGTCGACCTGAATTGGCAGAACCTCTTCGGGGCCATGCAGCTCCACGGTGTCTTCAGCAACATCTGCTTCTTCGTCTTCGTTAAGCTCCGGCCCCACTCTGGTCACTGGTACTAGGTCCCTGAAGGTGATTTCCTCCTGCACGTCCACAGAGTACATGACCCCGGCCATGACCTCGCCCTCACATTTGAGTTCGACCTTGCCTCCCTGGAACACTTTCTCGGCGCTAAGATTGGACATCGCGGCCCCTTCCAAGCGTGCCTCCTCTTGGTGCCTTTCAAGTTGATCTCCAAGAGGTCGTCGTGTCGTAGACATGAAGGTATTCATCATCATCACATGAACATGATGTGGGCAGGAGCGGATGCCATACGTACGGGCCAATAAACGAGATTGGACGCGACGTCAGAAACAGCGAGGACTCGAGCAGTCGACAGGAAGGGAGGCAGTCACAAAAAACTGAGGCACCATGACCCGAAGCGGCGTAAACATCATGTGACAAAGGGTGACACAAACACGTGAGAAATCTTGAGTGCGAAACAACAAGCAGTTTCAATCGATCACAGTGTATCAATATGGGAACAAGAAATTGTCGTAAAGCAGATAGAAAAAGTGAAAAGAAATAAAGTGCAAAAAAATTGATGGGCCACAAAAACGTCCTCATGCATGTATCTCTCCAACCATGAGAAATGGATAAGTGAAAGCACCAGATGAGCCCCGTATCGAAAACAGATCCTCAGTGAAAGAGACTGTGGACTAGGTCTCGGAGGAGCGTCCAGTAGTTATGTTCCTTTTGGTGGCTCATCCCGGGTAAGTCCTCTTGAAGTTACTTAGTGGACTATCGTGATGGAACATGGTGGA
>NC_091590.1:20434313-20436813 GCF_042767895.1 Penaeus vannamei | reverse complement strand
ATGAGAGCCTGGTTGGCGGCCCTCGAGTATACCCTCTGCACAGTCCCCCAGCCAGGTCGCCCATACAACGGACCTCCTCATCTTAGCTCATATTGATTGCCGCCCTGCACGCCATCCCCGTTTCAATTTGTTTAGGTTTTTCATTAGAGGCCTATAAATTCGACCGTGTTTGAATACTCGGCCCGGTTATGAATATTAAGATGTGAGTGTCGAAGTGTGTGTGTGATGCTGGACCATCTGCGCTCAGGTATTTTTCACCAGGAGGCTTTGGCAAAGAGAAAAGTTTCACCCGCTGTGGAAAGTGGTTTAGGCTTGTTACCCATCGACTGGTTTTTTGACAAGGGTATATTTTGCTGATTAACAATGGCCTTACTCCCTGTCACTGGCAGCCGCTGGCAGTTCGGTACTGACTGCGCATTTTTTTGTCTGTATATAAGATTCTACACATTGAAATGATCATCGCAAATGGCAGTTTTATGTCGATCTCTTACAGTTATAAGTCCTTCCTTCACTATTCGCTTAATAAAATTCATGTTTAATCACCTAATTGGTGGCCAATCAGTTACTTAGTCTACAATTCCTTGAACAATCAATTGGCCGACAGGGAGCCACCTTACAAATCACATTTTTTATAAGTTAATATCTTACTACTGAATAGTAATAGATTTTCTCTTTGGTCGGGAAGGTTCATAAATAATGGGATTGTTCCCTTATCAAACAATAATGATATTTGCACGCCAAGATCTTCTCTATCGCGAAAATTACTCGCATACTCGTTTCTGAGTAAGACTGGCATTCGAGAAGGTTCTTTGAGGGCCCGAAAGAAAGTCAGGCGCGTGACTGATTTCTCTGTTACGTAAGCTGCTGACTCGATAATTGAGTAGCTAGTTACTCGCCTCAGCTGACGAATGTCTAAGTAAACGAGCTAATTCTGAGGTGAATAAAGTGCCTCTTCGACGATTTGCCTGTTAGGTATGCGACTAACTAGCTGGTTCTCTAGCCACGAGGAACGACTAGTTAGCTAGCAGAGTGGCTCGCCCGCTGGATCAGTTTACAGGTCGCCATCAACATAAAGTTCGCATCAGTCATACTACCAATCAGAGGAGGCCGGGCAGAGGGAGGGTAAACATATTTCATTTCGTTGTGATTGTTCCCAAAATGGTTCAGCTCTCGTGCCTCTCTTCTGCGGTTAGTCATCGCCAGTGTTATATATGTCCTCGTTTCTCCGTTTGTAATTTCCATGAGCAAAGAGCTCTCATTGACGTCCGCCATATTCGGTGCAGAGAATAAAGACGATGTCAAGTGCCGAGTTCGTTTTCTTGATGAAGTGGAAGACATCGCGGGAGACGTCCTCGCTTTGTGTTCGGCCCAGGAACACGCAGGGAGTATTGCCTAATGTCCGTGTGTTTAAACCTAATTGTTTTCCTATCTTGTGCAAATACTCCATCAGCGACGTGAATTACGGGGCTCGCGGGCTTCGTACAGATGCCCGATCCTGGAGTTACGACGTTTTCAGAGGTCCGGTATGTATGGGTGAACGTCCGCGGCGCCGCCAGTCCCGGGCCGCGATACCCAGGTACGGAACCCCGCTGCTACCATTCGCTCGTCCCTCTGCTTCTCGATCCTTCTGCGAGCAAAATGTTCCCGTGGGAGTCTCATGCGACAGGCAGTCTTTCTGTTCGAGGCGAAAGAAGGAACGAAGAAGCCTTTCCGACGAAGCTCGAGGGCGCCCAAGCGGGTGCCTCCGGCCCCACGGCGGCCGGCCGGCCGAGCGCGGCCTCATTACCAGAATCCAATAACCGCCAAAAAGAGTTATAACGGGCTTATGAAGCGCCTCAATCCGGGAGTAGAAATTATTCAGGGGATTAAAGTCGTATATATTAGCCAGTCTATTGGCCTCGCGTAATGCAGTGAGCTCCTGAAGCCGCGGGACGAGCCCAGGCGGGAGGCAGAACAGTGCTATCCCTCTGGCGGGTCACAGCCACTGCCACTCCTCTCGCTGGTCACAACCCTGCTATCCCGATCGCCGATCACAACCGTCCTCTCGCGGATGGCACAACCTCTGCCTTCTCTCTCTCGAGTCACAGCCCCTGCCGTCTCCCTCAGGGGTCCCTGCCCCTGCCGTCTCCCTCGGGGGTCCCTGCCCCTGCCGTCGCCCTCGCGGGTCGCAGGCCCTCCTCCGGCCTCGCAGCCCCGTCCGCTGAGCCTCCTGCAGGCCCTCGGAGGAGCATCCGGTGCCATGACTCTGGGCGCGCGGTTCGCCGGCGCTATCGGGCCCCTGCATCGCCGCCTCGCCCGGAGCTCCTCGGGAGAAAATCACTTATTCCCGCCGACGTCTCAGGATCCCGCCCACGTCTCGGGATCCCGCCCACCTCGGCTACCTTGGGAGGCTCCTCGCTGTTCACGCCGCCCACAGCCTTCGCCACCTCCTCCCGAGACGCCGTCGCGATCTCAATCTCCCGACGCCTCCGAACTCTCGTCTTTCTTCGCCTCTCCTCTC
>NC_091590.1:20416813-20421813 GCF_042767895.1 Penaeus vannamei | reverse complement strand
CTCTCTCTCTCTCTCTCTCTCTCTCTCTCTCTCTCTCTCTCTCTCTCTCTCTCTCTCCTCCCTCCCTCCCTCCCTCGCCTTCTCTCTCCTCCTTTCTGCCTGTCTCTGTCTCTGTCTGTAAGTCTGTCTCTTTCCCTCCCACCCTCCTTCCCTTCTCTCATTCTCTTCCTCCTTTCCTCCTCCTTTCTCTCATTCTCTTCTTCCCTCCCTCCTTCCCTTCCCTCATTCTCTTCCTCCTTCCCTTCTCTCATTCTCTTCCTCCCTTCCTCTTTCCCTTCTCTCATTCTCTTCCTCCCTCCCTCCCTCCCTTCTCTCATTCTCTTCCTCCTCCCTCCCTCCCTTCTCTCATTCTCTTCCTCCCTCCCTCCCTCCCTTCTCTCATTCTCTTCCTCCCTCCCTCCTTCCCTTCTCTCATTCTCTTCCCCCTTTTCTCCTTCCCTTCTCTCATTCTCTTCCTCCCTTCCTCCCTCCCTTCTCTCATTCTCTTCCTCCCTCCCTCCTCCCTTCCCTCATTCTCTTCCTCCCTGCCTCCCTCCCTTCTCTCATTCTCTTCTTCCCTCCGTCCCTCCCTTCTCTCATTCTCTTCCTCCCTCCCTCCTTCCCTTCTCTCATTCTCTTCCTCCCTCTCTCCCTCCCTTCTCTCTCATTCTCTTCCTCCCTCCCTTCTCTCATTCTCTTCCTCCCTCCCTCCTTCCCTTCTCTCATTCTCTTCCTCCCTCCCTCCCTCCCTTCTCTCATTCTCTTCCTCCCTCCCTCCTTCCTTTCTCTCATTCTCCTCCTCCCTCCCTCCCTTCCTTCTCTCATTCTCTTCCTCCCTCCCTCCCTCCCTCCTCTCATTCTCCTCCTCCCTCCCTCCTTCCCTTCTCTCATTCTCATCCTCCCTCCCTCCCTCCCTCCCTTCTCTCATTCTCTTCCTCCCTCACTCCCTCCCTTCTCTCATTCTCTTCCTCCCTCCCTCCCTCCGTTCTCTCATTCTCTTCCTCCCTCCCTCCTTCCCTTCTCACATTCTCTTCCTCCCTCCCTCCTTCCCTTCTCTCATTTTCTTCCTCCCTCCCTCCTTCCCTTCTCTCATTCTCTTCCTCCCTCCCTCCTTCCCCTTCTCTCATTCCCTTCCTCCCTCCCTCCCTCCCTTCTCTCATTCTCTTCCTCCCTCCCTTCTCTCATTCTCTTCCTCCCTCCCTTCTCTCATTCTCTTCCTCCCTCCCTCCCTCCCTTCTCTCATTCTCTTCCTCCCTCCCTCCCTCCCTTCTCTCATTCTCTTCCTCCCCTCCCTCCCTTCTTTCATTCTCTTCCTCCCTCCCTCCCTCCCTTCTCTCATTCTCTTCCTCCCTCCCTCCTTCCCTTCTCTCATTCTCTTCCTCCCTCCCTCCCTCCCTTCTCTCATTCTCTTCCTCCCTCCCTCCTTCCTTTCTCTCATTCTCCTCCTCCCTCCCTCCCTCCCTTCTATCATTCTCTTCCTCCCTCCCTCCCTCCCTTCTCTCATTCTCTTCCTCCCTCCCTCCCTCCCTTCTCTCATTCTCTTCCTCCCTCCCTCCCTTCTTTCATTCTCTTCCTCCCTCCCTCCCTCCCTTCTCTCATTCTCTTCCTCCCTCCCTTCTCTCATTCTCTCCCCCCTCCCTCCTTCCCTTCTCTCATTCTCTTCCCTCCCTCCCTCCCTCCCTTCTCTCATTCTCTTCCTCCCTCCCTCCTTCCTTTCTCTCATTCTCCCCTCCTCCCTCCCTCCCTCCCTTCTCTCATTCTCTTCCTCCCTCCCTCCCTCCCTTCTCTCATTCTCTTCCTCCCTCCCTCCCTTCTCTCATTCTCTTCCTCCCTCCATTTCCCCCTTAACGACCTCCCCGACAGCAAGCCGGAGCGAGGACCACAGCCGTGAGAGTCGTGACTGCGGAACAAGCCTCAGCTCTTTCATATTTTCTTTCGATTAAGCGATGACAGACACGGAAGGACCCCCCCCCCCCACACACACACACACTCCCTCCCTCAGCCTGTGCCTGTCCAACTCCACCCCTCCCTCCCTCAGCCTGTCCAGCTCCCCTTTCTCCCTCCACTCCCCCTCCCCTCCCTCCCTCACCCTGTCCAGCTCCCCTTTCTCCCTCCCTCAGCCTGCCCAGCTCCTCTTTCTCCCCGAGCATCCTAGTTGGGTTCCTGACGAAGGTTCGGGTCGAGTGAGGGTACTTGGCCCCCTCGCCCTCCTTCGGCAGACTTCGCCCTTTGCCCCCCTGCCCTTGCCCTTGGCCCACTCTCTGTCAGCGCCCTTGTTACACGTACCCTACGCTAAGACATTAACCCGCGCTGCTTCTGATTGTCTTCCAGATACAGAAGGATCAGCAAGACATCATTGTCGCGTTTGTGTACACTCTCCCTGGTATGTTAAACACGTGGTTCACAGTAGTAAAATGTGTGTGTTTGTGTGCGTGAGAGAGAGTGAGAGAGAGAGAGAGAGAGAGAGAGAGAGAATAAAAGAGAAAGAGAAAGAGAGAGAGAGAGAGAGAGAGAGAGAGAGAGAGAGAGAGAGAGAGAGAGAGAGAGAGAGAGAGAGAGAGAGAGAGAGAGAGAGAGAGAGAGAATGTGTGTATGCATCTATGTGTGTGCAACTACGTGTGTGCGTCTGTGTTTATCTGCGTCTGCGTGTGTGTTTGTCTACGTATTAACCCCTGAGTGAGGAATGCTTCTAATGATTATTTGTTTGCCTGGGACACGCCGAATGATGCTCAAGGATGTGATTATTCTTGCAACACATTCTCGAAGCATGACAGGCGCGAGGGACGAGGAGGGGGATGGAGGTATGGGGGCAAGGGGGTAGGTGGGGGAGATAGTAATGTGGGGGGAGAGGTAAGGACGACCCCTAGCCCCCCCCTCCCCCCCTCCCGGACGTGACAACCCCAGCCAATCAGAAGGTCGTTCCTAATATAGTAAAAGGTAAGGCGAGGGATAAAAGAAGGCTCTATAAGGCGTCTTTGGCACTACGGTTGCTCTTCCAGCACTGACTGTGTAAGTTAACGATAAGGAATAGGGAAGGACTGTATAAGACGTCTTTTAAGTTATGCAACGGTTGCACTGACGGTATAAGATGAGGGAGGATAACTTCTTTTGTACCAGAGCTGCCTTTCCAGTGTCGGCGGTTAATGTAAGGATATAAGGTATTAGAGTAACACTGAATAAGACGGTTTCTTTTTTTTCGTTTTCCTGCATTTACAGTATGATAAGAGATATAGAAGAGAAGAGAAAAGAGGAGAAAAGAAGATAAAAGAAAAATAGAAGACAAAGAGAGTGCGAGAGAATGACACAGATAAGAAGAACGAGAGAAAGACAGAGAAATAGAGAACGAGAGATTGAGACAGACAGCAAGAATAAGAGAAAGAGAATGAGACAGATAGCAAGAACAAGAGAAAGAGAGAGAATGAGACAATGTACAAGTATAACCTCGTATGTATATATTATTTCATTTCATTTTATTTATTTATTTATTTTTCGACAGTAAGTCCAGCGATGACGTCATTTCTCCTGAATGATGTCTCTTCAAATAGCCATTGACGTCGCTTAGAATAATAAGCCTCCAGGTTTTGATAACAAGGAGAAAAAGAGAAAGAAAAATAAATGGAATCCTGTGGTTGCGATTTTTTTTCTAAGAATGCATTTTATTTCCTTGGGTACATATACTATGAACTGAATTCATCTGCGGCAAGACATGGTTCGGTACTCTAATGTTTATAATAGTGTTTCTCTCTCTCTCTCTCTCTCTCTCTCTCTCTCTCTCTCTCTCTCTCTCTCTCTCTCTCTCTCTCTCTCTCTCTCTCTCTCTCTCTCTCTCTCTCTCTCTCTCTCCAGCCCTACGAGTACAACCATACGTAAAACATACATATTGAAAGTGTATGTAAACTGTGTATAGGTGTGTACGTGGTCAGATACTTTACACACGGACACCGACACAGACAGAAAACGACACATCGTCTTGAGATGATGATAATGATGATAATAGTGCTAATAATAACAACAACAACAACAACAATAATAATAATCATAATAATAATAACAATAATAATAATAATAATAATAATAATAATAATAATAATAATAATAATAATAATAATAATAATAATAGCAATAATGATAATAATAATGATAATAATAATAATGATAATAATGATAACAATAACAATAGTAGTAGTAATAGAAATAATAAGAGTAGTAGTAGTAG
Organism: Penaeus vannamei; assembly: GCF_042767895.1. Taxonomy (NCBI): domain Eukaryota; kingdom Metazoa; phylum Arthropoda; class Malacostraca; order Decapoda; family Penaeidae; genus Penaeus; species Penaeus vannamei. Next base: position 20,417,618 of record NC_091590.1, on the reverse strand, counting down.
TAGTAATAATAATAATAATAATAATAATAATAATAATAATAATAACAATAATACTAATACTAATACTAATAATAATGATATTAACAATAATAACAATAATAATAGTAATAACAATGATAATAAGGATAATAATAATAAGCTCCGAGTCCGCCTCATAACACAAAGTGATCAAGACCGCATATCAGACACACATTATTTGAGGCCCGATTGAATTGTCTTCGCAGTACAGTTATTTGCTGATGACTTGTGGGCTCCTTGGCTTCCACCGCAGGCATGTGTCCGTTTCTGCGTTGGGAGGAAAAGACAAAAAAAAAAAAAAAAAAAAAAAAACGAAGAGGTGTGGAATCCCTTTGATGGTGATAGTAATGATGATGATCATGATGAGGATGATTATGATAGTTATGATATTAATGATTATGATAATTATGATATTACTGATTATATTAATGATGATGAAGATGATTATGATGATGATTAGGATGATTATGGTGTTGATGATTATAATAATGATAATGATGAATAAATGATACTTGGGCTAGAATTTATAATGACAACAGTATTGACGATCATAAATAATTTAATAATGATATCTACTTTTGCAATTACGAGTACGAAATTAGACACCAAATTAAATAACAATTATTAACGATGGAAAAATGCGAAAAGCTCGTTCTTGGATTAAAAAGCCAGACAGAATCCAGAGCCAATCGCAGCCTCCAGAAACGCTCTGTTCGGCTGCGAGAGTCAGCCAACTCCACCCCTCGGTTGAATAAGAACACCGACATTTATTCCCCGCTAACCTCGA
>NC_091590.1:20401579-20403813 GCF_042767895.1 Penaeus vannamei | reverse complement strand
TCTAACTGGGTGTTCCACGCGCTCATCTATGTTGGAGCCTTGTCTGACAGAGTGTTCCATGCGCATATCTATGATGCAACCCTTTCTAAGTATGTTCCATGCGCATACTTATATTGCAGTCCTTTTGAGTGTTCCATGCGCATACTTATATTGCAGTCCTTTTGAGTGTTCCATGCGCATACCTATATTGCAGCTATTTCTAACGGAGCTTTCCATGCGCATATCTATGTTGCAGTGTTCCATGCGCCTGGCGAGATTCATCTGATTGTCCCATGCGCTTGGCTGTGTTGCTGCGTTTTGAGTTTTCGGGGTTGTGGTTTGTTTTCGTGGGGTTGTCAAGGTGGTTTGGTTTGTTTGTTCCTGTCCCAAGTGTACTTTTTTGTTTGTTTGTTTATGCCTGTCCTAAAGTGTACTGTGCTTGTTTGTTTGTACCTGTCTAGTGGAACTTTAGTTTGTTTGTGTGCATGTTTGTCGTATAGTGTTTTGTTCGTTCCTGTATCATGGTGTTTAGCTTGTCATATGGTGTACAGATGTGTTTGTTTGTTTGTTCATGTTTTGTCGAACTCTCGCTTGTCTGTTTGCCCTGTGGTATTTTGTTTGTTCCTGGCTTAAGGTGTACTGTTGTTCGTATGAGCCTGCCCTATGGAGGTTTTCGTTTTTCAGTCATATTGTGCTTTGCTTTGTTTGTTCCGTTTATTGGACTCCATCTTTCCAATTATTATTTCCACCAGAAATTAAATAAAGAAAGAAATCACATTGTTTGCCTATCGCTATAACCAAAATCATTACATTTTTAAATAACAATATCGATTACTCTATGTATCTTATTACTTCATATTAACTTTATTTTCTGCTCCTCTCGTTAGAATAATGTGTAAATGAGCACTATAAATAATTTTCTTCTCCTCTCCTTACGTATGACCTAACATAAATTTCTTCATGACCTGCCTTCCGTGGCCGATATATTGGCTTGGACATTCTTGCCAAGTGGTTTATGGAACATCTTTATTATATTTGATGTGGTGGGCTTCTTTGCAGGCTCCTTAGGTCCTGATTTTTTTTTCTTTTTTAATTGACATTTTTATAAATTCATAAATATTTCTCTTTTTATAAATCTTTCTTACTCCTTCCCCTTTCCTCGTTCTCTATGTAATTTATTTCTCATTTTTTATTCCCTTTTTCGGTCCTCCCTTTCGGGTCTCTTTTTCTTGTTCATTATATATATATACTTTAAATCTCTGTCTCTTATTCAATTCCTCGCTCCCCATCTCCTCTCTCTCTCTCTCTCTCTCCTTCAATTCTTTATATGACCTATTTCCCCGTTTCGATCCCTTATTTTTTTTTTAGCTTGCTCCCTTTTTCACGACTTTAAATCTCTCCTTCCTTTCTCCACCTTTGGTTACAATCATACTCTCTGCCAGGTCCTTTTGTTCGTCACTCCTTCTCCTTCCCTTCTCCTCTCCCAACATTTCCTCTCGTTCCACCTCCTTCCCTCCTCTTCTGCAGCACAAAGGCAAACTCGCAGCTGTTGCACCCTCGCCTCCCCCTCCCTGACCGCCTGGGACCCCGCCCGCCCGCCCACGGGCAGCCCGGACGTCTATCCGACGCCCATGTCTGACGTCGAGGCTCTCCGCCCACCCGAGCCCGCCTCAGCCCGCGTCCAGCACCTCATTAACGTTTCAACCACAAATCACCGATGGCTGTAATTGACGAGTGAGGTAGTTAGGGTGCCAATACTTCACTCACGCCCCGGGTTACTGGGAGGGACAAGTTGCATAATGCAGGCGTGTGTTGCCTCTTGCAAGCGATCCTCGGGGGTGGGGAGGGGGGACGGAGGGTGGCGGGGAGCTGGGCGACGACGCAAGTGCTTGGAGGAAGAATTGGTGCGTCCGAACAAGCACTAAAACGCTTAAAAGTGCTTGGTACGGTAAACAACATGGCTATCCAGGAGGAGTCGGATGGACCTTTCGCAGAGCTGAAGGTATAATTTGTGGCGAGGAAGTTTCTGCCGACCGAAAGGAGAAGTGAACTAAAAGAGAGAAGAAAAATAAGAAAACATCATCAACTTAAGTAAAGAAAGAAAAAAAAGGAGAAAAAAAATAGTTTGGCCCTTAAACTTATACTCCTTCTTATTTTTTTCTTAATCAATTATGCAAGAATTTGCTTTGGTTACGCGCCTTACCAACGATCGCTAACAGAAATATTGGAGCAGATCATCAAAGGCAAAATAAAAT
>NC_091590.1:20356579-20359079 GCF_042767895.1 Penaeus vannamei | reverse complement strand
GTGTGTCTGTGTGTGTGTACGTTTGTGTGTGTGTATGCATGTATGTATGTATGCATTATAAATTATGTGTATGTTTATATATATATATATATATATATATATATATATATATATATATATATATATATATATATATATGTACATATATACATATATAACTGCCTCTCTCCCTTCCTCCTTCCATCTATCCATCCCTCCTTTCTCCCTTTCTCCCCCCCCCCTCTCTCTCTCTCTATCTCTCTCTCTCTCTGTCTGTCTGTCTGTCTGTCTGTCTGTCTGTCTGTCTGTGTGTCTCTCTCTCTCTCTCTCTCTCTCTCTCTCTCTCTCTCTCTCTCTCTCTCTCTCCTCCCCTCTCTCTCTCTCTCTCTCTCTCTCTCTCTCCTTTCGTCCCTCCCTCCCTCCTTCCCTTTCCCTCCCTCTCCCTCTCCCTCCCCATCTCCCCCTCTCCCTCTCTCTCTCTTTTCCCATATTTTCCCTACAGCTCTTCTCTCTCCCTCTCTAAGCCCCGTTCTCTACATCTTTTCATTACTTCACATTCCCAACATGCAATCGCGGAGAGTCCTAGTCCACCATATCCACTATCCCTGTCACGTGACTGTCTCCAAGTAAAGTGACGTCACCTCGCCTGACATCCATCGCTAAAACGATTGACATGACTTAATTCGCGACCCATTGTGACCTCCCTCCCCCACCCTCCACCCCTACCCCCTCACCCATTACCCATTCTCCGTCCTACCCCCCCCCCCAAACTCCCCCCTCACCGTCTTTCCCGTGTCCTCCCCCTTTAACCCCCTCTACCATGGATCCCCCACTCCCCATGTCTATGTCGTCTCAACCCTCCCACCCCCAAACCCTCTCTACCCTGTACCCCCCCTCCCTATCGACCCCTCTACAACCCCCTCTTCTCTCATATCCTACCCATACCCCCCCCCCCCCCTTAAGCTGTTAGTATGATCAACATGGTCGAGATCGCCGTGACCTTACAACAGGATTTTCGACCTAACGTAATCCTGTAAGTCAAAGACACGGATGTATTTGCTATCCACGCTTGCTTAGGTTCCAATGGGAGGAGGTGGAGGGGGAGGGGAAGGGGGACATGAATAGAAGGGTCAATATGCAGCCAGGTCGCCATATGCTGGCCGCTTCCTTAACATATGATGTATTTGTAAAGGTCAAAAATTTAATTATTTCTTTTTCTTTTGTTATTCTTACTTCTGCTTTCTTCTTATCATTATTGTTTGTTAATGTTATTATCATTGCAATATTCATTTTCATGATAATCATGAAAATTACTTTGTCATTCTGTTTCTCATCATATTGTCATTTTCGTTATCATGTATTCATCAGTCGTGGTACGTCTATGATTTTACTTTTATTATTTATGATTTATGCTTTTTCATCATTATTATGGGCAACATTATTATTACCTTTTAGGTTTGAAAGTTGTTCTTTGCAGCTTGCATCGTTTTCATTATCAAACAACTATTGTCATTATAACTGCTATTTTATCATTCACTATATTTATTGTTATAACTATCATCACCATTAGTATTGCTGTAATCAATATCATCAAAATTATTACACAAACACTACATTTTGGTTTATTCATTAACACTAGCATAACTGTTAAAGCAGCTATCTTCATTATCACACCATTGAAACCATCAATACCATTACTATTATTATCATCATGGTAATAATAATGATAATGATAATAACAACAGTAGTAGTAGTAGTAGTAGTAGTAGTAGTAGTAGTAGTAGTAGTAGTAGTAGTAATGATAATAATGATGATGATGATGATAATAATGATAATGATGATAAAACTAATAATAGTAATAATAATGATAATAACAAGAAAATAATAATAATGACGATGATAATAAAAAGAATAATGATAATAATAATGGTAATGATAAAGAAGTAATGATATCATAATTATTATTATCGTTACCGCTATTATGAAAATCACTGTTGTCACTATTGTTATTATTATCATTATCAATACTATTACAATCATTAACATAATTACTATTATTTTATATCGCCATCATTATCGCTATTACCATGATTGTTATTAGTGTTATTAGTATTATCATTTGCTATTAATTTTTCATTATTATTCTTATTTTCATTCTTGTTCTTGTTCTTTTCATTATCATTATCATTGCCATCATTATTATCATCATTATCATTATCATTATTTTTTCAATATCATTATCACTATCATCCTCATCATTATTACTATCATTATCATTACTACCATCATCATTAGATTTGTTATCATTAACATTACCATCATCATCATTATCATCATTACTATTATCATTATCAGTATCTGTATCATTATTATCATTAACATTATCATCATTGATATTATTACCATTATCATTATCATCATCATCATCATTATTATCATCTTTATTATCATTATTAGTAGTATCATCTTTATCTTTGTTATTATCAATATCCTTATTATCAATGTTGTTATTATCATTGTT
>NC_091590.1:20327796-20342796 GCF_042767895.1 Penaeus vannamei | reverse complement strand
AAAGGTTTTAAAGACGTGATTTCGGCTCACGTGTCACCTCTGCGGATATGAAGCCGTCTTGGCAGAAAAATGAATCACATCTTGCGCGTCGAGTGACCTTTGCTCTCTTGTTCTCTCCCATCCGCCATTCTCTCCCTCTCTCTCTTTCTCCCTCTTCTCTATCCTTCCTAACTCCCAAACTCTCTCTCTCTCTCTCTTTTCTTTCTCTCCTACCCCCCCCCGCCCCCTCTGTCTCTGTGTCTCTCTCTCTCTCTCTCTCTCTCTCTCTCTCTCTCTCTCTCTCTCTCTCTCTCTCTCTCTCTCTCTCTCTCTCTCTCTCTCTCTCTCTCTCTCCCTCCCTCGAGTCTTTGTTCAGGCGAACTAAATAGCAATGGATGACTTTGTTTTCAGGCGGAGAGCTCGCTGGAAGTGGTGACGTGTGAAATAACGAACAAACGAAATCATAATATCGCAATAGAATCCAAAATCGCTCTCATTTTACACGCCATCACAGGAGGCCTTCAAGCAGCCATACTCCAAACGCGAAAGTTAAAATGGAAACATATTCTGTGAGATGTTCCTTTGTGGGAGTCCTTAGCCCCTCACACCTGGCGATAACCCTTCCCGCCCGACTACCAAGCAGACGATAAGTAAGGCTGAGCGAACACACGGGGCGAGGGAGCTGAGTCGAGGTTATGGCAAATCTCAAAGCTGGTTGCCATTGAGTCAGTCGTGTTGGGAAAGCTGTGGTTATTCTGCTCGGCCAGTTGGACTTATCTCGGCGTAACGGCGGTGAGGGAAAGGTGGTGGTGGGGTGGGGAGGAGAGGGGTAGGGAGGGTGGAATGGGGGAGGGAGGGTGGAGAGGGGCAGGAAGGAGGCGGAAGGAGCGAGGGAGAGGGAAAGGAGAAGGAAAGGAGGAAGGAGGGAATGGGCAGGAGGGAGGGAAGAGGGAAGGAGTGAGAGGGAGAGAGGGGACCGGAAGGAAGGAAGGTGTTATCTTAAGAGAGAATACTCACGAACACAGAACAAGCAAACGCGTGACCTTTCCCCCCGCCGCTCGCTCGCAGGAAAGGTCACGGCCAGATTTCGCTCGGTCGGGAGGCCTAAAGCGGAGGCCTTTGGAGACGCTTTCGCCGCTCGCCTCCGCCGCGGAAAGGACTTCGATTCTCTCTTCGTGTATTTGTTCGTGACCTTCTGACTAGCTTTGGTACATTCATGAATGATTAATTGGTATGACTTATATCTATCAACTTATTTTGTATGTTTTGTATCTCTGCATATAGCCTGCAGTATTTTTTTTTTATGTAAATAGGTTCAGTTTTATTCAACTAAAACATAATCTTGAAGGTAAATCACCAAAGCAAAGCATTTTTGGTGTAATCGCATTTGTGTCCAAACACTAAACCTGCTGCTGCTTGAACCATTATTTACATCGCCCTACATTTTGCATGATTTATAATCCTCTGTCAGAGTCGGCCAGAATTCGATTCCCAGTATGTTCCCGAGGATGATATATTTTCTGATCCGCGCACCGAAAGTATAAATCAAATCCTCAAATCAAATTGGATGATTCTGAACTTTATGGGTTTCCCTTATGGCTCCGGCGCCGAACAGGTCACCCGGCCATTTCCCAGCGGAACGAGCGAGAGCCAGTTGGCTTTATCAGTCGATTTTCTGCAGTGTGTAGAGGTGATGTAATAATCTTATAATATCTAGTAAAGCTATTTCATTTTCACCGATATTTAGATATTACTCTTTCCCTGAAACCCTCTTTTTCTCCGGAATCTGCGTCGGAAATGACCAACCATCGAAAGATATTTCAACATATTTACGATTTCCAGACAATCACTCCGCCCACTTGCAGCGCCCGACCGAACACCCAAATTAAATAAAGCAACGGGAGGCTACAGCCCTTGTAATTCTGCATGCAACGGCGAAGGGAAACTTTTCTCTGCAACTTGTTTACGGCCAACAACAAAGGCCATGTTTAGCGCGCAACAACAAGCAAACTGCAGGTGAAAGTGGACAGTTAAACCAGTAATTCCCAAACAGCCGTTCAATCCCTAGTCATGAACTGCTTGCTGACGAATCCCGGAACGGCGGGGAACGTGTTAACTGATCCATAGTGTGTGCATGCAGGCTGAAGCATCACTCGAGCGCTGTCTGATAAAGGTCATTCAGCCCGTGTTAACATGAATTCCGGGAGAGCGTTTATGAGGTCGTGTCCTCCGCTATTGAAAAAGGAGAGTTTTGTGCGCGCGTTTCCCTTCTTTTCCTTTCCCGGCTTCGTTTCCTCTGTTTCGTTTCTTCTCTTTTTATATTTTCTTTTAACGTCATTTTTGTCTCTTTATCTTCATCACCATCACCTTTTTCCTCTAATTTTCATTTTTCTTCTTTTCCTCTGGTTCATCATGCTGCACAGTCATTATCTTCAGGTAGAATGATTCTCAAATAATGTAACATCACGGAAAATGCAGATAAGAAATAGCAAGGTGTGAAAAAATATGGTGAACAGTGAACCTGAGATAATAAGATAAAAATAACAAAATACACAGATTGTCAATTATTTTCATTCTTCGAGCCAGTGAGATGGAATTCTAACACTATACGAAGTGAGTCGAAGAATAAAGCGTTAAAGAAAATATTACACTTGATTATTATTTCTTTAAAATCATTATTTTGTCCGGGAAAAGAAATTCAGACTGAGATTCTACGAGTCATAAAACCAGGATGTAAGCATTGTTAACATTTTCTCTATCACCTTTTATCAGTATTACTATTTTCCTTATCATCCTCACTTTCCTATTTATGTTGGGAGGAATGTTAATTATCATCATTGCACTATTATCAAATCATCATCACTGTCATTATCTACATCATCGTCATCCTCATCATCACTGTATTATTCTCTTATTATCATTGCTATTAGCATTCTATTTCATTGACTCTATCCTGTATGTGTGCTTACGTGGTGCTCACTCTTGTATGTGTGTGTGTGTGTGTGTGTGTGTGTGTGTGTGTGTGTGTGTGTGTGTGTGTGTATGTGTGTGTGTGTGTGTGTGTGTGCGCGCGCGCGCGTGTGTGTGTGTGTGTGTGTGTGTGTGTGTGTGTGTGTGTGTGTGTGTGTGTGTGTGTGTGTGTGTGTGTGTGTGTGTCTGTCTGTCTGTCTGCGCGTGTGTGTGTGTGCGGAAAAAAAACTCGACGAAATACTTAGGAAGTGCCTTGTAACGAACTCAAGACGAAAAAAAATGTTTTGTGGATTTTTAAAAACGTTTTACGGTGCGCGTGAAGAATGCAGTAGCGTTTCAGGAGAAAACGAGAACCGAGTTTCGAAGCGAGTCCTGTGCTGTTTTCTTCGGTTCTCACTCGGAAAGACCTGCCGTTGTTTTCAATTCTTTGATCTATTTCCTCCCTTGGAAAAGCGTGTGCACACTTCGAGAAGTTGCTAACGGTATGGGAAGACACTGTAAGGTGGCATCTCAGTCCTCCGGAACTCGGGTTTCCAAGATGGTTGGATCTCGCCACTCATTCCGTCTTTTGGCCGCGTCCGGACTCTGCTCGCTCGCCCCTGCTCTTCTTTTGGGGGGTCTCGTCTTTTTGTTTGGCATTTTATTTCGTTCTATTGTTTTTACCCTTTTAGTTGAGTTTCCCCTTTTTATAGTTGTTTTCTTTTTCTTTCGATTTTACCTAGTCATCTTATTTGCCTTGCCTTATGATTTGAAAGTCTATGTACTTTATTTCCTTTTTAACTTAATTTTTTTTTAGGTATTGTATTTAACTTTTATTATTTTTCGAGCATTTTACGCTACTCATATACTTTTATATTTACTTTTTGTTCAGTATTTTTTATTTTATTTCAACTTAAGACTAATTTTTATCTTTTCTTCTGATCTTTTTACAACATATGTTTTTAAACTGAAAGCTGAACACGAATGTAAAATAAATACGAAAAATGTATGGTTCGTGACGTAGTTCGTGACGTCACGAACGCTATAAGTATCGCCAAAAAACGGCGCGAAATATACTCAGTCTGGACCAGATACCCTGTGTGTTACTACCCCCTGTGCGAGGCGGCCCCGCCCCCCGAAACAAAGAAGTTAAGTTCTGTGTTCTGACGTGTGTCTTTTTTTCTGAGGAGCTGGACGTGATCCTTTTCTTTTATTTAAGTGATCATGAAATACACTAATCTTAATTATAAGCGTCATCTTAATCAATAATTTAAGCAATCAATCAAGTGATTATCAACTTTATCTTTTGTTTTCAAGTTTTAAGTTTAACTAAAGCTTTGTTTTCCCATGACTTACGGTGCATTCATTCACTGCATTGTCTTTATGATTAAAGGAACTAGTTCATACGAACAAACCCCATAGGCTGAACGTGAAGGAGTGATGGTTATGCTCGGTCTTTTTTGTGTGCCTAGATGCTTCACGCTACCACTACACAGCATCTAGCCACGGTGAACCCACACACATACACACAGACACATACTAATGCCCACAGAGCAAAGAATACCTCACAGTTAATTTGGTGGCAGCGGTGGGATTAATTAGTGCGTGATTACGTACTCTAGCATCACTCCTTGACGCTGAGACGTCCAGTATAGCTATTTTTTATAGGTTATATCATGCATGGTGAATAGTAGCTAAGTGAGCCTATTGATTTTATTTAACTGTTCCTTTTTGTGTGTTCTGTTACTGTGTTTCGTCATACTGTATCTTTTTACTGCTTTTACTTTAATTCCTGTGCTTTGTTGCTTTTACGCTTCTCTGGTCTTACCTGGTTTTGTCCTTGGTGGATTTCTTTTACTGCTCCTTTTACTATTTTTTTTGTGCGTTTTACTGCATAAGCACTTCTCTTTTTACTCTATTTTTATTTTCGGTCGTCTTGCTGTGTTCTCTGACCGTCCTTTATTGCTTTTATTTTCCGCGCTCTTAGCTAGTTGTGCGTTCTTTTATTGCGTTTTTTTTTACTCATTTTACTTTCATTTATTTTAGTGGTCTATTAACTGTTTGTTTTTATCATTCTTCTACCTGCTTGAACGTCCATTTTGCCGTACTTTTTTATGGTATGAATTCAGTCTAGTTTATTTGTTCTGCTGTCTTTTTGGCTTCGTGCCTTTACTTCATTGAATGTTCGTCTTCACACGTTACGTAGGTGCTTTTGTTCGTTTTCTCTTGTTCTCTTTAGTTTTCACGTACTGATGTGCTTTTGAGTATGCATTTCAGTTAGTAGCCTTTTTGATGGTCTTTTCTCAGCTTTTTCTTTAGTTCTTTTTATGGTGATTATCCCTTTTCAATGTGTTCGTTCTCTTTATCTACTTCAGCTTTCTTTTACTGCGGTTACTTATTTTACTCCATCGCGTTTACTGTTTCGCCTATCCATTATTTTACTGTGTAGTCGTGCTTTTATTTTTCGTTTTGCAGGGTAGATTTGCTTTTGTAGTTTGTCAAAAGCCTGGCACCCATTTTTTTCAGTTCTTAATTATTTTTTTCAGCTTGTTTTATGTTCTTAATTAATCGCCGGCTTGCTCAGTTAGATTTTATGGCTCACGTAGCTTAGGGACTCTTTGATTTACTCTTCCTGTGTGTTAACCCACTCTACCCTGACAGCATTACTCCGATGTCCGACGCTCGCTTCTTACTCGGTGTTTGTGTCTGTCGTTTGTGGTCTTGCTGAGTGGTCGTGATTTTTGTTGGGGTTTCATTTCATCTGATTGTTTAGTGTGATTCCTGGCATGAATCGAGACCAAGAGAGACAGAAACGGAACGAGAGGTTTCAGCGCCGACGGAACCTGCAGTCCAGCAGCCAACCTACCTCACGTGACCCATCTCCCAGTCAAGCATCATCCGAGCTCCACCAACTCCCCGTAGTCACAGGGGGCTCTAACCCAGACGTACGTGAAGCAGTAAGGGTCATGGAAGCTGAGGTGGATATGTTCAGCCAGATCATGGAGCGGGTCAACGCCTTAATTGCAGAAGTTCAAGGATGCAAGGAACAAAATGACCGACTTGAAAACCGACTCCAGCGACAAGAGGAGATGCTCAGGGAACAGAGGCAGCCTGAGGATCGTGCGGAGCGCGATGACCAACAGCAAGCATTAGTGGTACAGAGGGAAGAAGAGATCCAGCAGTTACGCCGCCAACTCCACCAACAAAGGACTGAACTGGAGGAAGCTCGTCACTCCCAAAGTGTTCGTGATGCAGCACCTACAGACGCCGCTCCACTTCAGGTAACTGAGAGGGATGAGATTCGTCAGCTCCGAAGGAGATTACAAGAACTTGAGGGGGGACTGGCAAGCTCTCGTCTCTCCCATGTCTCCCCTCGTACTTCACAGGTTGGGGACACCATTCGCCCACCTCCTGTGCCTCCTCAGCCTCGTCCTCGCAGCCGACCTCAAACTCCGGAACCTGTGGACCGTCCTTTACCTCCTCAGTCGCAGTCACAACAGACCACCCTGCCATATCCACCGTATCGGTCACTGCCGGAAAGGATTCCGTACCCATCACAGCCGAGGGACCTTTCTACCCGGTGCTATAATTGTTCACCTGCGAATGGCTTCCATGCCTCATGCTCCAGCAACCCGCCAGTCTCCTATGTCTTCACAAAAGAGAAGGTACCTCACTTTAAAGGAGATGTTTCAGCCTCCCAACCATTGAAAAGGAATCAGGAAATTGAGGGCTGGATCAGGGCAGTTGAAAATATTGTCAAATCACCAACATCAGAGGCGTATATCCAGGCAGCCAGAGCCAACTGCAGGGGACCAGCAGAGCTCATTATTAACTCACCATTGTTTGATAATATTAATGAGTGGGAAGCATTCAAGGCAGCTCTAAGAAGTAAGTTCCGGGGCACCTACACCTCCTCGGACTTCTTCAAGGTGCTCTATGAGAATCGAATGCTGCCAGGCCAAGCACCCATGGATTACTACCTGCAACTCGAAGGGAGCGTGTACCAAGGGTACCGAGACCACCGTGATGCCATAGGCGATCCTGCAGAGCTTGTGAGAAGGGTATTTTTGAGTGGCATTCCTGCATGGCTCCGCGATTTCCTTGCAGTGAGGGAAGATGGAAATCCTACTCAGCTTGCCGAGACCGCCCAACGCATCTGGAACTCACGCAACGGCATCCACCATGGCGACCACTCCTCAATGTCTTCAGGCCAGTTTCCAGAGCGACCACCACGTGGGCGTGACCACTATGCTCTACCAGTATCTGCCGAAGCTCCAGCCATGCATTCGATCTTTCCAGTTACTGCCCAAGGGAAGTGGTGTTCGTACCATAGGGTTCCGACGCATAACACATCAGAATGCCGTGCTGTAGCATCTTCAGCACCGAATTCTCCTCCACGGCGCCTGTGCTTCCAGTGCAGGAGACCTGGCCACCTGGCTAAAGAGTGCCCCTTTCAACAGAGCCAGGGTGAAGGTGCTCCCACAGCCCCTGGCAGAGTCGGGGCAGGGAGCATGCAGAGTACCAGCCACACTAGCCAAGAAGTCGATCGCCACAATGACAACTCCAGGGCCAATCGGACGACCACTCGTGGAACTCAGTATTAATGGAGCCACCACTTTGTGCTTCATTGATACTGGTTCGGAAGTAACCATCATGAAGCCTAGGGCCCTCCGTCTGGTAGACCCTGAGGGACACTTACATCGGAAGGAAGCCACCCATCATCTTCGTGGCGTGTCTGGTCAGCCATTTGACGCTTCCTATGATGTTACGCTGACCTTCTCTCTCGACAGTGACACATCGATACGCCATCGAACCGCTGTTTGTGATGTCCAGTTTCCTGGTGATGTGCTCCTTGGGATGGACTTCCTACGGAGGATTTCCTTTAGCTTTTCCTCGAGACCCCAAGACAACTCTGCTTCTCTCAAGTTGGAAGGACGAACTTTCTCGGTGACTTATACAGACTCTCCTTCCCTGCAACTATGTGTGGTTCATTTCAAGTCTCCAGAAGAAGCAGATACATCTGACTCCTTACCTGAAGTCCTGGACAAGACGGATTCACCCGCCATAGTACACCTTCAACAGGCCTCGGAGCTCCCGCCACATACAGGGCGCTTCTTGGAAGGTATTATAGAGCGATCAGGCCCTAATGATGGAACTCTCCTCCTTATGCCTCAAGAGTCACCAGCTTGGGTGTCACCCTACTTAGTCACCACAGCCTCAGGACGCCGTTGCTCTGTGTGGGCAGTCAACCCTACAGCGAGGCCAGTACGACTGTCACAGGGGACGCGGCTGGGGACAGTGCTTCCAGTTGAGGCAGTCTTTTCTTCTACATCAGTGCCAGTAACCCCAGATACCAATGTCGCTGAGGACACGAACCCCATCGAGTTGGATGCCTGGGAAGATGGTGAAGAAGCAGAGGATTTTGCATGGGAAGAAGACCTGTTCGACCAGACCTATGGCCTAGAAGACTTTGGATATGAAGATGACTTCGCACTCCTTAACCAAGAACTGCCACCCTCAATAGCCCTTGCTGCAGTCAATGCTGTTGAAGGATTGGCCCCTCAGCCTTCAGTGGAGTCAACGAACATGCCAGATCTCCGACATCTAGAAGAATCCCAGCGCCAGGAATTACAGACATTGCTTAGTCGCTACCAGGATCTTTTTGATGGAGGAGATGAGGCAGTCGGACATGTTCCAGGGATCCAGCACCGAATCAACACAGGAGATGCTTCACCTGTGTGCACCCGTCAATGGCGTCTCCCACAGGCTACCAGGGAAATCATTAAACAACAGTGCAATTCCATGCTCCAGAACGGTATTATAGAACCATCAACGTCACCATGGCTCAGTCCAGTGGTTCTTGTAAAGAAAAAGTGTGGGTCTCTGCGATTTTGCATAGACTATCGCAACCTGAATGCTGTCACCACTGCTGACACTTACCCTCTACCACGCATTGAGGAGCTCATAGATGAACTTGGCCCTACTGATACCTTCACGACCCTAGATGCCAGATCAGCATATTGGAGTGTGGATGTCCATCCTGCCGACAGACCTAAGACTGCCTTTAGTGATGGGTATAGACTCTTTCAATTCTGCAGGCTACCCTTCGGTCTTAGCACTGCACCCACCACCTTTCAAAGAACAATGAACCTTGTGCTTTCTTCTGTCCTGGGACGCCATACCCTTGCTTACTTGGACGACATTGTGGTCTATTCTAAGGGCTTTCCACAGCACGTAAAGGACTTGCAAGAGACTCTCCACCTACTTTCTGCAGCTGGGATGAAGCTAAATCCTGAGAAAAGTGCTTTTGCAGCCACTACCATCAACTTCCTGGGTTTTACCATTTCACCTGAAGGTGTCCACCCAGACCATGACAAGGTTTCAGCAATCGTGGACACTCCTGTTCCACGTACCATCAAGGAGGTCCGTCGGTTCCTTGGTGCCACTGGTTTTTTCCGTAAGCACATCCAGGGCTATGCCACACTTGCAGCACCCCTACATCTTTTACTGAAGAAAGGACAACATTGGGAGTGGGGGAAAGAGCAACAAGAAGCCTTCATCAAACTCAAGGAGCACCTGGTGTCTGCTCCTGTCCTCAAGCAGCCTGATTTTTCGCGGTCTTTTGAGCTTCATACAGACGCCAGCAGCATCGCCGTGGGAGCAGCTCTTATTCAGCGAGATGACGATGGGACACCTCATGCTGTGGCCTACTACAGTAGGAAGTTGCGGGACTCTGAAACACGCTATCCTGCTGTTGACTGTGAGGCTCTAGCAGTTGTCGAAGGCGTTCGCGTCTTTGATTCTTACCTGTATGGACGCAAATTCCTCATCCTAACCGATCATCGTCCTTTGGTCTACATTTTTAAACATCGTACGAAGTCACCAAGAATGACCAGGTTTGCACATGACCTCTCCTTTTATGATTTTGAGATCAGGTATAAGGAAGGCCCCACAAATCATGTTCCCGATCTGTTGTCCAGGCAAGTGGCCGTGACAGATGTCAACCATATGTCTCCTCAGGACTTAGCATTGGAGCAGAGTAAAGACCCGAAACTGCAAAGCTTGATTTCATACCTGCGTGATGGAACTGTGCCAAAGCGCAAACTGCCCACCCCTCTCTCAGACTTTGAGCTTAAAGAAGGAGTCCTCTACCGACTACGGCATCTGCCCGATAAAGTCATATATCAACTATGTGTTCCAGAAAGCCTACATGGATCAGCTCTGAAGTCAGCCCATGAGCCACCTCTTGCAATGCACCCCGGGATACACAAGACATACCACAACTTGTGCAACATGTACTATTGGCCAAACATGCTCCAGGATACTCGTCAGTACGTTCAACATTGCCTTTCCTGCCAGCAAGCACATGGAGTTGCCCAGAGAGTACCCATGGCAGAAGCCCCTCTAGCACTTTACCCTCTAGAGCGAATATCTATGGACATTATGGACCTCGGTCAAGCCCCACTAAGATGGGCTCTAACAATTATTGACCAGCATAGCCGATACATACAGGTCATTCCACTTAAGGACATTACAGCTTCAAGAGTTCATCGTGCTTTCTTGGACAACTGGGTGACGTATTTCGGACCACCTCGAGTCATTCAATCAGACAATGGCAGACAGTTCATTGCTCACGTCTTTGCTGAGTTAGTGGAGATCCTACGAACAACCCACCACTTCACTATCAGGTATCACCCTCAAGCAAATGGTCTGGTAGAAAGGACAAACCGTGTCGTCAAGGCTGCCCTAAGTTCTGTCGTCGGAGATCATCATCGAGACTGGCACAAGTACATTCCAGAGCTTCGCCTTGCTCTGAACTCTGCAATTCATAGATCTACGGGGGAACAGCCACTCTACCTACTTACTGGACGCCATGCTTACTTTCCAGTGGGTTTAACCAATGAAATAATATTCGGGGAAAATGACAACTTTCAGCAACGCTTGAGAACTGCTCGCCGTGCCGCTGTTGCTGCTTCAAAGGATGCTCAACAGGTCTATGGTAGAAGTTACAACCGGAGAGCCAGAGGCAAGTTTACACCAGAAGAAGGACAACTCGTCTGGTACAAGGAGATGGTGCCTCGTCCTTTGGGGCCAAAATGGCGTGGCCCTGCTCGGGTGTGCAAGCGGTTTGGTCCGGTCTCTTTTGAGGTGCAACACCTTGAGTCAGGTCAAGTTTTAAGGGCTCATCTGAATCATCTGAGGCCATACCACCCCCCGGAAGAACTCGCCTATCCTGATCATGAAGAACCAAGAGATCTGGAGGAGGTTCCTGAATCAGATGATCCTTGGGTTGCTATTCTCACTACCTGTGTCCTGGATCCTGTTCCCAATCAAGTATCTAAGGGACCTGATGAACTTTAGGGACCTCATTTTGGTGCGCCTTTGGCTCAGTGCCACACTAGAATGAGGAATGCTGTCAGCTTGTTTCTAGGGAACTTGTGAGCGGCGAGATATGGGCATGCCCACGTCGGCACAAGTGGCTGGTATTTCTCTTTGCTGTTGCTGTAGGGACTCTGCCTTTATTGAGCCATTGGCCTAGTGCCACACTGAGATGGAGAGAGCCGTTAGCTGTTTCTATTTGGTGCTGTATTCTACCTGATCTGAAGCTTGCATCTTTTGGTACATGTTGCAAGAGCCAGCCCTGTAATGGTTATCCAGTGACGCCTTCGAAGGAAGGTAGTATGCTCGCTTCGGTAACTTAGGTAAGCTAAAAGGATCACATTTTTAACTCTATGTCCACTCCTCATGAATCGTCAGGACTCAGGCTTGCTTCTCATTTCAGATCTCCACTGCACGTTTCGACCCAGGGCGGGGGAGGAATCTGTAAGGTGGCATCTCAGTCCTCCGGAACTCGGGTTTCCAAGATGGTTGGATCTCGCCACTCATTCCGTCTTTTGGCCGCGTCCGGACTCTGCTCGCTCGCCCCTGCTCTTCTTTTGGGGGGTCTCGTCTTTTTGTTTGGCATTTTATTTCGTTCTATTGTTTTTACCCTTTTAGTTGAGTTTCCCCTTTTTATAGTTGTTTTCTTTTTCTTTCGATTTTACCTAGTCATCTTATTTGCCTTGCCTTATGATTTGAAAGTCTATGTACTTTATTTCCTTTTTAACTTAATTTTTTTTTAGGTATTGTATTTAACTTTTATTATTTTTCGAGCATTTTACGCTACTCATATACTTTTATATTTACTTTTTGTTCAGTATTTTTTATTTTATTTCAACTTAAGACTAATTTTTATCTTTTCTTCTGATCTTTTTACAACATATGTTTTTAAACTGAAAGCTGAACACGAATGTAAAATAAATACGAAAAATGTATGGTTCGTGACGTAGTTCGTGACGTCACGAACGCTATAAGTATCGCCAAAAAACGGCGCGAAATATACTCAGTCTGGACCAGATACCCTGTGTGTTACTACCCCCTGTGCGAGGCGGCCCCGCCCCCCGAAACAAAGAAGTTAAGTTCTGTGTTCTGACGTGTGTCTTTTTTTCTGAGGAGCTGGACGTGATCCTTTTCTTTTATTTAAGTGATCATGAAATACACTAATCTTAATTATAAGCGTCATCTTAATCAATAATTTAAGCAATCAATCAAGTGATTATCAACTTTATCTTTTGTTTTCAAGTTTTAAGTTTAACTAAAGCTTTGTTTTCCCATGACTTACGGTGCATTCATTCACTGCATTGTCTTTATGATTAAAGGAACTAGTTCATACGAACAAACCCCATAGGCTGAACGTGAAGGAGTGATGGTTATGCTCGGTCTTTTTTGTGTGCCTAGATGCTTCACGCTACCACTACACAGCATCTAGCCACGGTGAACCCACACACATACACACAGACACATACTAATGCCCACAGAGCAAAGAATACCTCACAACACAGATACATGAAGAGAGAAATCTGTAAATAGATAAGTGAATGATAAAACGGATACACACTACTCACGCTTGTTTATGTATGTATTCACATTGTGTGTGTGTTTGTTTGTTTGTTTATATATATATATATATATATATATATATATATATATATATATATATGTATGTGTGTGTGTGTGTGTGTGTGTGTGTGTGTGTGTGTGTGTGTGTGTGTGTGTGTGTGTGTGTGTGTGTGTGCGTGTGCATATATATGCATATATACATATGTCCAAACTATTCTCACCTCAGCACGCACAGGCGCCCACATCATCCATCAACGCACAAACAGGAATTAATAATATTGCAAGAGCGTCCTATCTCCCAAGTAAACAATAATTTCTCTCATCATTCTCATCACCTCCAGCCCTCTTTCCTCACTATCCGAACCCCTCCCCTCATAACTTCGCTTCTCTCTTGTTCCTCCCTCCTTCTTCCCCTTTCCTCCCTGCCTTCTCTTCCAATTTTCTCTCTCTCTTACTTCCCTTCCTATGTTGTCCATTCCTTTTTCTCTCTTTCTCCATTTCCCAACTAGGGTCCCTTCTCCTACCTTTCCTCCTCCCTCTTCTCCGTTTCTATTCCCCTTTCCTCTGTACTATCTTCCCTTCCAATCTCCCCTGCTCTCCTATTTCCCCTCACATTTCTTTTTCGCTTTCCTCCCTCCAATCTCCCCTTTCCCTCTTCTTCTCCTTCCCCTCTCCTATCTCCCATTTTTTCTCCTCCCCCTTCCCCTTTTCTCTCCCTCCTACCTTTCTCTTTCCACCTCCCCTTCCTTTCTTCTTCTACTCTTTTATCTCCTCTCTCCCTTCTTTTTTTCCCTCTTCCCTTTCCTCCTTTCATCCCCCCCCTTCTCCTCCTCTCCCACCCCTCTTCCTCCCTCCATTCCCTTTTTCATTTTTTTAAATCTCCCACTCCATCTTTTCCCTTCGATTCCTCTCTTTCATATTTCCTCTCCCATTCCCTTCATCTCCTACTCCCTCTTCCCTCCCTCCCTCTTTCCCTCTATCTCCTCTTACCTTCCCCTACCCCTCCCTCGCCCCTTCATCTCCCACCCAACCTCCTCCTCCCGCTCCCCTTCTTCCTTCGCTTCATCTCGCCTCCCTCTTCCTCCCCTACATCTCCGACCTCTCCTCTTCTCCCCCCTCCCTTCCCCTCTTCCTCTCTCCTACCCTCCTACCCTATCCCTACCCCTATCTCCCTCCTTATTCCCCCTCCCTTTCCCTCCTTCTCTCCTCTTCCTCCCCACCCCCTCCCTTACTTCCCCCATTCCCCTTCCCCGTCCCTCCACCTCCACCTCCCACCCTTCCTCCTCCCGCTCCCTTCCCCCAGCCCCCCTTCCTTCCCCAGCTCCCCCTCCCTTCCCCCAGGTCTCCCTCTCTTCCCCAGCTCCTCCCTTCCCCCAGCTCCCCCTCCCTTCCCCAGCTCCCCCTCCCTTCCCCCATCTCCCCCTCCCTTCCCCCAGCACCCCCTCCCTTCCCCCATCTCCCCCTCCCTTCCCCCAGCACCCCCTCCCTTCCCCCAGCACCCCCTCCCTTCCCCCAGCTCCTAAGACACACAAGGAGTAAGACCGTTCCGAGGGCGGCGCTGCAGGGAGGCGATGCTCAACAAACAAGTTTCTCTCCTTGGTCGCTTCAAAAGCCTTCTCGTCCATCAATGTCTTGGAGTCGATGGCAACCGCTGTATGGGGGAGCTGGGGAGGGTAGGGGGGGGAGAGAGCAGGGGAGGGATGGGGGGTGAGGTGGGAGGTGAGAGCTGGGGAGGGGTGGGGGGGATGAGGTGGGAGGTGAGAGAGCTGGGAGGAGAGGGAGAGGGAAGGGAGGGAGAAACGGAAGGGGGTGAGAGAGCTGGGAGGAGAGGAGGAGGTGGGGGAGGAAGGGAGGGGTGAGAGGTAAGAAGGGGAAGGGAGGGTAGGGTGGGAGGGGAGAGGAAAGAGAGGAGAGCGATGGGGAATACAGGAAGCTTGGTAGAGAGGGGAGGGGTGAAAGGTTTAAAGGTGGGGGTATACGAAGAGGATGTGAAGGAAGTAGGCAGGGGACGGGAGTTGGAAGAGGCAGGGGAGTATGGGGAGAAGGGGGGGGGGGAAGGGGGGGGGGGGGGGGGGGGGGGGGGGGGGGGGGGGGGGGGGGGGGGGGGGGGGGGGGGGGGGGGGTTTTAAAAAT